>NW_027139500.1:0-174528 GCF_035084215.1 Heptranchias perlo
TCCCCCAATGTTTCCATCTCTCTCCCACCGAGTTTTTCTCTCTCTCCGCCCCCCAGTGTTTCGCTCTCTCTCTCTAACCCCAGTGTTTCTCTCTCTCTCTCTACCCCCATTGTTTCTCTCTCTCTCTCTTCCCCCAGTGTTTCTCTCTCTCTCGCTCTCCCCAGTGTTTCACTCTCTCTCTCCACCCAGTGTTTCTCACTCTCCCCGCAGTGTTTGTCTCTCTCTCTCCACCCCCAGTGTTTCTCTCTCTCTCTCTCTCTATCTCTATCTCTCTCTCCCCCCCCAGTGTCTCTCTCTCACTCTCTCTCCCCCCAGTGTTTCTCTGTCTCTCTCTCCCCCCAGTGTTTCTCTCTCTCTCTCCCCCCAGTGTTTCTCTCTCTCTCTCTCCCCCAGTGTTTCTCTCTCTCTCTCTCTCCCCCCAATATTTCCCTCTCTCTCCCCCCGTGTTGTTCTCTCTCTCTCCCCCCAGTGTTTCTCTCTCTCTCTCTCTCTCCCCCCCAGTGTTTCTCTCTCTCTCGCCCCAGTGTTTCCCTCTCCCCCCCCCAGTTATTCTCTCTCTCCCCCCCCCCAGTGTTTCTCTCTCTCTCTCTCTCCCAGTGTTTCTCTCTCTCTCTACCCCCAGTGTTTCTCTCTCTCTCTCAACCCCCAGTGTCTCTCTCTCTCTCGCCCCAGTGTTTCCCTCTCTCTCCCCCATAGTTTTTCTGTCTCTCCCCCCAGTGTTTCTCTCTCTCTCTCTCCACCCCTACTGTTTATCTCTCTCTCACCGTCCCCCCCCCCATTATTTCCCTCTCTCTCTCCCCCAGGGTTTCTCTCTCTCTCCCCCCCCCCGAGTGTTTCTCTCTCTCTCTCTCCCCCCCCCCAGTGTTTCTCTCTCTCTTTCCCCCAGTGTTTCTCTCTCTCCCCCCCCAGTGATTCTCTCTCTCTCTCCCCAATGTTTCTCTCCCTCTACCCCAGTGTTTCTCTCTCTCTCTCTCTCTCTCCACCCCTAGTGTTTATCTCTCTCTCACCGCCCCCCCATTGTTTCCCTCTCTCTCTCCCCCCAGGGTTTCTCTCTCTCTCCCCCCCCCCCCCCGAGTGTTCCTCTCTCTCTCCACCCCGAGTGTTTCTCTCTCTCCCCCCCCCCACCCCAGTGTTTCTCTCTCTCTCTCTCTCTCTCTCTCCCCAGTGTTTCTCTCTCCCCCTCTCTCCCCGGTGTTTCACTCTCTCTCTCCGCACAGTGTTTCTCTCTCTCTCCCCCCCAGTGTTTGTCTTTCTCTCTCTACACCCCCGTGTTTCTTTCTCTCTCTCTCTCTCTACCCCCAGTGTTTCTCTGTCTCTCTCTTCCCCCAGTGTTTCTCTCTCTCTCCCACCAGTGTTTCTCTCTCTCTCTCCCCCAGTGTTTCCAGCTCTTTCTCTCTCTCTCCCCCAGTGTTTCTCTCTCTCTCTCCCCCAGTGTTTCGCTCTCTATCTCTACCCGCAGGGTTTCTCTGTCTCTCGCTCCACCCAGTGTTTCTCTCTCTCTCTCCCCACAGTCTTTCTCTCTCTCTCTCTCTCTCTCTCTCTCTCCCAGTGTTTCTCTCTCTCCCCAGTGTTTCTCTCTCTCTCTCTCTCTCTCTCTCTCCCCAGTGTTTCTCTCTCTCTCTCCCAACAGTGTTTCTCTCTCTCTCTCTCTCTCCCAGTGTTTCTCTCTCTCTCTCTCCCCAGTGTTTCTCTCTCTCTCCCCCAGTGTTTCTCTCTCTCTCTACCCCCAGTGTTTCCCTCTCTCTCTACCCTAGTTTTTCTCTCTCTCCCCCCCCCCAGTGTTTTTCTCTCTCTCTCTCTCTCTCTCCCCATTGTTTCTCTCTCTCTCTTCCCCAGTGTTTCTCTCTCTCTCTCCCCCAGTGTTTCTCTCTCTCTCCCCCCAGTGTTTCCATCTCTCTCCCACCTCGTTTTTCTCTCTCTCTGCCCCCCCCCCACTGTTTTTCTCTCTCTCTCCACCCCCAGAGTTTCTCTCTCTCTCTCACTCTCTCTCTCCCCCCCAGTGTTTCTCTCTCTCTCTCTCTCTCCCCCAGTTTTTCTCTCTCTCTCTCTCCCCCAGTGATTCTCTCTCTCTCTCCCCCCAGTGTTTCCCTCTCTCTCCCCCAAGTTTTTCTCTCTCTCCCCCGCCAGTGTTTCTCTCTCCCTCTCCCCCCAGTGTTTCCCTCTCTCTTCCCCGGAGTTGTTCTCTCTCTCCCCCCCCGCCCCAGTGTTTCTCTCTCTCTCTCCCCCAGTGATTCTCTCTCTCTCTCTCTCTCCCAGTGTTTCTCTCTCTCTCTTCCCCCAGTGTTTCTCTCTCTCTCTCTCTATCCCCCAGTGTTTCTCTCTCTCTCCCCCCAATGTTTCCATCTCTCTCCCACCGAGTTTTTCTCTCTCTCCGCCCCCCAGTGTTTCGCTCTCTCTCTCTAACCCCAGTGTTTCTCTCTCTCTCTCTACCCCCAGTGTTTCTCTCTCTCACTCCACCCAGTCTTTCTCTCTCTCTCTCTCTCTCTCCCCAGTGTTTCTCTCTCTCTCTCCCCACAGTGTTTCTCTCTCTCTCTCTCTCTCTCTCCCAGTGTTTCTCTCTCTCTCCCTCCCCCAGTGTCTCTCTCTCTCTCCCCCGAGTGTTTCTCTCTCTCTCTACCCCCAGTGTTTCCCTCTCTCTCTACCCTAGTTTTTCTCTCTCTCCCCCCCCCCCCAGTGTTTCTCTCTCTCTCTCTCTCTCCCCCATTGTTTCTCTCTCTCTCTTCCCCCAGTGTTTCTCTCTCTCTCTCCCCCAGTGTTTCCCTCTCTCTCCCCCCAGTGTTTCCATCTCTCTCCCACCTCGTTTTTCTCTCTCTCTGCCCCCCCCACTGTTTTTCTCTCTCTCTCCACCCCCAGAGTTTCTCTCTCTCTCTCTCTCTCTCTCTCTCCCCCAGTGTTTCTCTCTCTCTCTCTCTCCCCAGTTTTTCTCTCTCTCTCTCTCCCCCAGTGATTCTCCCTCTCTCTCCCCCCAGTGTTTCCCTGTCTCTCCCCCCAAGTTTTTCTCTCTCTCCCCCGCCCAGTGTTTCTCTCTCCCTCTCCCCCCAGTGTTTCCCTCTCTCTTCCCCGGAGTTGTTCTCTCTCTCCCCCCCCCCCAGTGTTTCTCTCTCTCTCCCCCAGTGATTCTCTCTCTGTCTCTCTCCCAGTGTTTCTCTCTCTCTCTTCCCCCAGTGTTTCTCTCCCTCTCTCTCTATCCCCCAGTGTTTCTCTCTCTCTCCCCCCAATGTTTCCATCTCTCTCCCACCGAGTTTTTCTCTCTCTCCGCCACCCAGTGTTTCGCTCTCTCTCTCTAACCCCAGTGTTACTCTCTCTCTCTCTACCCCCAGTGTTTCTCTCTCTCACTCTTCCCCCAGTGTTTCTCTCTCTCTCGCTCTCCCCAGTGTTTCACTCTCTCTCTCCACCCAGTGTTTCTCTCTCTCTCCCCAGTGTTTGTCTCTCTCTCTCCACCCCCAGTGTTTCTCTCTCTCTCTCTCCCCCAGTGTCTCTCTCTCACTCTCTCTCCCCCCAGTGTTTCTCTGTCTCTCTCTCCCCCAGTGTTTCTCTCTCTCTCTCCCCCCAGTGTTTCTCTCTCTCTCTCTCCCCCAGTGTTTCTCTCTCTCTCTCTCCCCCAAATATTTCCCTCTCTCTCCCCCGAGTTGTTCTCTCTCTCTCCCCCCAGCGTTTCTCTCTCTCTCTCTCTCCCCCCCAGTTTTTCTCTCTCTCCCCCCCCCCCCAGTCTCTCTCTCTCTCTCTCTCTCTCTCTCTCTCCCAGTGTTTCTCTCTCTGTCTACCCCCAGTGTTTCTCTCTCTCTCTCAACCCCCAGTGTTTCTCTCTCTCTCTCTCCCCACAGTGTTTCTCTCCCTCTCGCCCCAGTGTTTCCCTCTCTCTCCCCAATAGTTTTTCTGTCTCTCCCCCCATTGTTTCCCTCTCTCTCTCCCCCCAGGGTTTCTCTCTCTCTCTCCCCCCCCCCAGTGTTTCTCTCTCTCTCTCTCTCTCCCCCCCCCCCCCGGTGTTTCTCTCTCTCTTTCCCCCCAGTGTTTCTCTCTCTCCCCCCCAGTGATTCTCTCTCTCTCTCTCCCAATGTTTCTCTCCCTCTACAGTGTTTCTCTCTCTCTCTCTCTCTCTCCACCCCCAGTGTTTCTCTCTCTCTCTCTCAACCCCCAGTGTTTCTCTCTCTCTCTCTCCCCCCAGTGTTTCTCTCCCCCTCTCCCCGGTGTTTCACTCTCTCTCTCCGCACAGTGTTTCTCTCTCTCCCCCCCAGTGTTTGTCTTTCTCTCTCTCCACCCCCGTGTTTCTTTCTCTCTCTCTCTCTCTCTCTACCCCCAGTGTTTCTCTGTCTCTCTCTTCCCCCAGTGTTTCTCTCTCTCTCCCACCAGTGTTTATCTCTCTCTCTCCCCAGTGTTTCTAGCTCTTTCTCTCTCTCTCCCCCAGTGTTTCTCTCTCTCTCTCCCCCAGTGTTTCTCTCTCTATCTCTACCCGCAGGGTTTCTCTGTCTCTCGCTCCACCCAGTGTTTCTCTCTCTCTCTCCACACAGTGTTTCTCTCTCTCTCTCTCTCCCAGTGTTTCTCTCTCCCCCAGTGTTTCTCTCTCTCTCTCTCTCTCTCTCATCTCTCTCCCCAGTGCTTAACTCTCTCTCTCCCCCAGTGTTTCTCTCTCTCCCTCCCCCCAGTGTTTCTCTCTCTCCCCCAGTGTTTGTCTCTCTCTCTCTCCCCCCAGTGTCTCTCTCTCTCTCTCCCCCAGTGTTTCTCTCTCTCTCCCCCAGTGTATCTCTCTCTCTCTCTCCCCCAGTGTTTCTCTCTCTCTCTCTACCCCAGTGTTTCTCTCTCTCTCTCCCCCCAGTGTTTCCCTCTCTCTCCCCCAAGTTTTTCTCTCTCTCCCCCCCCCCAGTGATTCTCTCTCTCTCTCTCTCTCCCAGTGTTTCTCTCTCTCTCTTCCCCCAGTGTTTCTCTCTCTCTCTATCCAACAGTGTTTCTCTCTCTCCCACCAGTGTTTCCATCTCTCTCCCACCGAGTTTTTCTCTCTCTCCGCCCCCCCAGTGTTTCTCTCTCTCTCTCGACCCCCAGTGTTTCTCTCTCTCGCTCTCTCTCTCCTCCAGTGTTTCTCTCTCTCTCTCTACCAGTGTTTCTCTCTCTCTCCCCCCGAGTTTTTCTCTCTCTCTCCCCACAGTGTTTCTCTCTCTCTCTCTCCCAGTGTTGCTCTCTCTCTCCACCCAGTGTTTCCCTCTCTCTCTACCCTAGTTTTTCTCTCACTCCCCCCCCCAGTGTCTCTCTCTCTCTCTCTCTCTCTCTCCCCCATTGTTTCTCTCTCTCTCTTCCCCCAGTGTTTCTCTCTCTCTCTCCCCCAGTGTTTCTCTCTCTCCCCCCAGTGTTTCCATCTCTCTCCCACCTCGTTTTTCTCTCTCTCTGCCCCCCCCACTGTTTCTCTCTCTCTCTCCACCCCCAGAGTTTCTCTCTCTCTCTCTCTCCCCCAGTGTTTCTCTCTCTCTCTCTCCCCCAGTTTTTTTCTCTCTCTCTCTCCCCCAGTGATTCTCTCTCTCTCTCCCCCCAGTGTTTCCCTCTCTCTCCCCCCAAGTTTTTCTCTCTCTCCCCCCCCCAGTGTTTCTCTCTCCCTCTCCCCCCAGTGTTTCCCTCTCTCTTCCCCGGAGTTGTTGTCTCTCTCCCCCCCCAGTGTTTCTCTCTCTCTCCCCCAGTGATTCTCTCTCTCTCTCTCTCCCAGTGTTTCTCTCTCTCTCTTCCCCCAGTGTTTCTCTCTCTCTCTCTTTATCGCCCAGTGTTTCTCTCTCTCTCCCCCCAATGTTTCCATCTCTCTCCCACCGAGTTTTTCTCTCTCTCCGCCCCCCCAGTGTTTCTCTCTCTCTCTCGACCCCCAGTGTTTCTCTCTCTCGCTCTCTCTCTCCTCCAGTGTTTCTCTCTCTCTCTCTACCAGTGTTTCTCTCTCTCTCCCCCCGAGTTTTTCTCTCTCTCTCCCCACAGTGTTTCTCTCTCTCTCTCTCCCAGTGTTGCTCTCTCTCTCCACCCAGTGTTTCCCTCTCTCTCTACCCTAGTTTTTCTCTCTCTCCCCCCCCCAGTGTTTCTCTCTCTCTCTCTCCCCCATTGTTTCTCTCTCTCTCTTCCCCCAGTGTTTCTCTCTCTCTCTCCCCCAGTGTTTCTCTCTCTCTCCCCCCAGTGTTTCCATCTCTCTCCCACCTCGTTTTTCTCTCTCTCTGCCCCCCCCCCCATTGTTTCTCTCTCTCTCTCCACCCCCAGAGTTTCTCTCTCTCTCTCTCTCCCCCAGTGTTTCTCTCTCTCTCTCTCCCCCAGTTTTTTTCTCTCTCTCTCTACCCCAGTGATTCTCTCTCTCTCTCCCCCCAGTGTTTCCCTCTCTCTCCCCCCAAGTTTTTCTCTCTCTCCCCCCCCCCAGTGTTTCTCTCTCCCTCTCCCCCCAGTGTTTCCCTCTCTCTTCCCCGGAGTTGTTGTCTCTCTCCCCCCCCCAGTGTTTCTCTCTCTCTCCCCCAGTGATTCTCTCTCTCTCTCTCTCCCAGTGTTTCTCTCTCTCTCTTCCCCCAGTGTTTCTCTCTCTCTCTCTTTATCGCCCAGTGTTTCTCTCTCTCTCCCCCCAATGTTTCCATCTCTCTCCCACCGAGTTTTTCTCTCTCTCCGCCCCCCAGTGTTTCGCTCTCTCTCTCTAACCCCAGTGTTTCTCTCTCTCTCTCTACCCCCATTGTTTCTCTCTCTCTCTCTTCCCCCAGTGTTTCTCTCTCTTTCGCTCTCCCCAGTGTTTCACTCTCTCTCTCCACCCAGTGTTTCTCACTCTCCCCCCAGTGTTTGTCTCTCTCTCTCCACCCCCAGTGTTTCTCTCTCACTCTCTCTCCCCCAGTGTTTCTCTGTCTCTCTCTCCCCCCAGTGTTTCTCTCTCTCTCTCCCCCCAGTGTTTCTCTCTCTTTCTCTCCTCCAGTGTTTCTCTCTCTCTCTCTCCCCCCAATATTTCCCTCTCTCTCCCCCCGAGTTGTTCTCTCTCTCCCCCCAGTGTTTCTCTCTCTCTCTCTCTCTCTCCCCCCAGTGTTTCTCTCTCTCTCGCCCCAGTGTTTCCCTCTCTCCCCCCCAGTTATTCTCTCTCCCCCCCCCCAGTGTTTCTCTCTCTCTCTCTCTCCCAGTGTTTCTCTCTCTCTCTACCCCCAGTGTTTCTCTCTCTCTCTCAACCCCCAGTGTTTCCCTCTCTCTCTCTCCCCCAGTGTTTCTCTCTCTCTCGCCCCAGTGTTTCCCTCTCTCTCCCCCATAGTTTTTCTGTCTCTCCACCCAGTGTTTCTCTCTCTCACTCTCCACCCCTACTGTTTATCTCTCTCTCACCGTCCCCCCCCCAATTATTTCCCTCTCTCTCTCCCCCCAGGGTTTCTCTCTCTCTCCCCCCCCCCGAGTGTTTCTCTCTCTCTCTCTCCCACCCCCCCAGTGTTTCTCTCTCTCTTTCCCCCCAGTGTTTCTCTCTCTCCCCCCCAGTGATTCTCTCTCTCTCTCCCCAATGTTTCTCTCACTCTACCCCAGTGTTTCTCTCTCTCTCTCTCTCTCTCCACCCCTAGTGTTTATCTCTCTCTCACCGCCCCCCCATTGTTTCCCTCTCTCTCTCCCCCCAGGGTTTCTCTCTCTCTCCCCCCCTCCCCCGAGTGTTTCTCTCTCTCTCCACCCCGAGTGTTTCTCTCTCTCCCCCCCCCCCCCCAGTGTTTCTCTCTCTCTCTCTCTCTCTCTCCCCAGTGTTTCTCTCTCTCCCTCTCTCCCCGGTGTTTCACTCTCTCTCTCCGCACAGTGTTTCTCTCTCTCCCCCCCAGTGTTTGTCTTTCTCTCTCTCCACCCCCGTGTTTCTTTCTCTCTCTCTCTCTCTACCCCCAGTGTTTCTCTGTCTCTCTCTTCCCCCAGTGTTTCTCTCTCTCTCCCACCAGTGTTTCTCTCTCTCTCTCCCCCAGTGTTTCCAGCTCTTTCTCTCTCTCTCCCCCAGTGTTTCTCTCTCTCTCTCCCCCAGTGTTTCTCTCTCTATCTCTACCCGCAGGGTTTCTCTGTCTCTCGCTCCACCCAGTGTTTCTCTCTCTCTCTCCCCACAGTGTTTCTCTCTCTCTCTCTCCCAGTGTTTCTCTCTCTCCCCAGTGTTTCTCTCTCTCTCTCTCTCTCTCTCTCTCTCCCCAGTGTTTCTCTCTCTCTCTCCCCACAGTGTTTCTCTCTCTCTCTCTCTCTCTCTCCCAGTGTTTCTCTCTCTCTCTCTCTCCCCCAGTGTTTCTCTCTCTCTCCCCCAGTGTTTCTCTCTCTCTCTACCCCCAGTGTTTCCCTCTCTCTCTACCCTAGTTTTTCTCTCTCTCCCCCCCCCCCAGTGTTTCTCTCTCTCTCTCTCTCTCTGCCCCATTGTTTCTCTCTCTCTCTTCCTCCAGTGTTTCTCTCTCTCTCTCCCCCAGTGTTTCTCTCTCTCTCCCCCCAGTGTTTCCATCTCTCTCCCACCTCGTTTTTCTCTCTCTCTGCCCCCCCCACTGTTTTTCTCTCTCTCTCCACCCCCAGAGTTTCTCTCTCTCTCTCTCTCTCTCTCCCCCAGTGTTTCTCTCTCTCTCTCTCTTCCCCAGTTTTTCTCTCTCTCTCTCTCCCCCAGTGATTCTCTCTCTCTCTCCCCCCAGTGTTTCCCTCTCTCTCCCCCCAAGTTTTTCTCTCTCTCCCCCGCCCAGTGTTTCTCTCTCCCTCTCCCCCCAGTGTTTCCCTCTCTCTTCCCCGGAGTTGTTCTCTCTCTCCCCCCCCCCCAGTGTTTTTCTCTCTCTCTCTCCCCCAGTGATTCTCTCTCTCTCTCTCTCCCAGTGTTTCTCTCTGTCTCTTCCCCCAGTGTTTCTCTCTCTCTCTCTCGATCCCCCAGTGTTTCTCACTCTCTCCCCCCAATGTTTCCATCTCTCTCCCACCGAGTTTTTCTCTCTCTCCGCCCCCCAGTGTTTCGCTCTCTCTCTCTAACCCCAGTGTTTCTCTCTCTCTCTCTACCCCCAGTGTTTCTCTCTCTCACTCCACCCAGTGTTTCTCTCTCTCTCTCTCTCTCTCTCTCCCCAGTGTTTCTCTCTCTCTCTCCCCACAGTGTTTCTCTCTCTCTCTCTCTCTCTCTCTCCCAGTGTTTCTCTCTCTCTCTCTCCCCCAGTGTTTCTCTCTCTCTCCCCCAGTGTTTCTCTCTCTCTCTACCCCCAGTGTTTCCCTCTCTCTCTACCCTAGTTTTTCTCTCTCTCCCCCCCCCCCAGTGTTTCTCTCTCTCTCTCTCTCTCCCCCATTGTTTCTCTCTCTCTCTTCCCCCAGTGTTTCTCTCTCTCTCTCCCCCAGTGTTTCTCTCTCTCTCCCCCCAGTGTTTCCATCTCTCTCCCACCTCGTTTTTCTCTCTCTCTGCCCCCCCCGACTGTTTTTCTCTCTCTCTCCACCCCCAGAGTTTCTCTCTCTCTCTCTCTCTCTCTCTCTCCCCCAGTGTGTCTCTCTCTCTCTCTCTCCCCCAGTTTTTCTCTCTCTCTCTCTCCCCCAGTGATTCTCTCTCTCTCTCCCCCCAGTGTTACCCTCTCTCTCCCCCCAAGTTTTTCTCTCTCTCCCCCGCCCAGTGTTTCTCTCTCCCTCTCCCCCCAGTGTTTCCCTCTCTCTTCCCCGGAGTTGTTCTCTCTCTCCCACCCCCCCCCCCCAGTATTTCTCTCTCTCTCCCCCAGTGATTCTCTCTCTCTCTCTCTCCCAGTGTTTCTCTCTCTCTCTTCCCCCAGTGTTTCTCTCTCTCTCTCTCTATCCCCCAGTGTTTCTCTCTCTCTCCCCCCAATGTTTCCATCTCTCTCCCACCGAGTTTTTCTCTCTCTCCGCCCCCCAGTGTTTCGCTCTCTCTCTCTAACCCCAGTGTTTCTCTCTCTCTCGACCCCCATTGTTTCTCTCTCTCACTCTTCCCCCAGTGTTTCTCTCTCTCTCGCTCTCCCCAGTGTTTCACTCTCTCTCTCCACCCAGTGTTTCTCTCTCTCTCCCCAGTGTTTGTCTCTCTCTCTCCACCCCCAGTGTTTCTCTCTCTCTCTCCCCCCAGTGTCTCTCTCTCACTCTCTCTCCCCCCAGTGTTTCTCTGTCTCTCTCTCCCCCCAGTGTTTCTCTCTCTCTCTCCCCCCAGTGTTTCTCTCTCTCTCTCTCCCCCAGTGTTTCTCTCTCTCTCTCCCCCAAATATTTCCCTCTCTCTCCCCCCGAGTTGTTCTCTCTCTCTCCCCCCAGTGTTTCTCTCTCTCTCTCTCCCCCCCCCCAGTTTTTCTCTCTCTCCCCCCCCCCCAGTGCTTCTCTCTCTCTCTCTCTCTCTCTCTCTCCCAGTGTTTCTCTCTCTGTCTACCCCCAGTGTTTCTCTCTCTCTCTCAACCCCCAGTGTTTCTCTCTCTCTCTCTCCCCCCAGTGTTTCTCTCTCTCTCGCCCGAGTGTTTCCCTCTCTCTCCCCAATAGTTTTTCTGTCTCTCCCCCCATTGTTTCCCTCTCTCTCTCCCCCCAGGGTTTCTCTCTCTCACCCCCCCCCCAGTGTTTCTCTCTCTCTCTCTCCCCCCACCGGTGTTTCTCTCTCTCTTTCCCCCCAGTGTTTCTCTCTCTCCCCCCCAGTGATTCTCTCTCTCTCTCTCCCCAATGTTTCTCTCCCTCTACAGTGTTTCTCTCTCTCTCTCTCTCTCTCTCCACCCCCAGTGTTTCTCTCTCTCTCTCAACCCCCAGTGTTTCTCTCTCTCTCTCTCCCCCCAGTGTTTCTCTCCCTCTCTCCCCGGTGTTTCACTCTCTCTCTCCGCACAGTGTTTCTCTCTCTCCCCCCCAGTGTTTGTCTTTCTCTCTCTCCACCCCCGTGTTTCTTTCTCTCTCTCTCTCTCTCTACCCCCAGTGTTTCTCTGTCTCTCTCTTCCCCCAGTGTTTCTCTCTCTCTCCCTCCAGTGTTTCTCTCTCTCTCTCCCCCAGTGTTTCTAGCTCTTTCTCTCTCTCTCCCACAGTGTTTCTCTCTCTCTCTCCCCCAGTGTTTCTCTCTCTATCTCTACCCGCAGGGTTTCTCTGTCTCTCGCTCCACCCAGTGTTTCTCTCTCTCTCTCCCCACAGTGTTTCTCTCTCTCTCTCTCTCCCAGCGTTTCTGTCTCCCCCCAGTGTTTCTCTCTCTCTCTCTCTCTCTCTCTCTCTCCCCAGTGCTTCACTCTCTCGCTCCCCCCAGTGTTTCTCTCTCTCCCTCCCCCCAGTGTTTCTCTCTCTCCCCCAGTGTTTGTCTGTCTCTCTCTCCACCCCCAGTGTTTCTCGCTCTCTCTCTCTCTCTCTCTCTCTCCCCCCCCAGTGTTTCTGTATCTCACCCCAGTCTTTTTCTCTCTCTCTCTCCACCCCCAGTGTTTCTTTCCCTCTCTCTCTCGACCCCCAGTGTTTCTCTCTCTCTCCCCCCCAGTGTTTCACTCTCTCTCCCCCCAGTGTTTCTCTCTCTCCCCCCAGTGTTTGTCACTCTCTCTCTCCCCCCAGTGTTTGTCTCTCTCTCTCTCCCCCCCAGTGTTTCTCTCTCTCTCTCTCCCCCAGTGTCTCTCTCTCTCTCTCCCCCAGTGTATCTCTCTCTCTCTCTCTCCCAGTGTTTCTCTCTCTCTCTCTACACCAGTGTTTCTCTCTCTCTCCCCCCAGTGTTTCCCTCTCTCTCCCCCCAAGTTTTTCTCTCTCTCCCCCCCCCAGTGATTCTCACTCTCTCTCTCTCTCTCCCAGTGTTTCTCTCTCTCTCTTCCCCCAGTGTTTCTCTCTCTCTCTCTATCCCCCAGTGTTTCTCTCTCTCCCACCAGTGTTTCCATCTCTCTCCCACCGAGTGTTTCTCTCTCTCCGCCCCCCAGTGTTTCTCTCTCTCTCTACCCCCAGTGTTTCTCTCTCTCTCTCTACCCCCAGTGTTTCTCTCTCTCTCTCTTCCCCCAGTGTTTCTCTCTCTCTCGCTCTCCCCAGTGTTTCACTCTCTCTCTCCACCCAGTGTTTCTCTCTCTCCCCCCAGTGTTTGTCTCTGTCTCTCCACCCCCAGAGTTTCTCTCTCTCTCTCTCTCTATCTCTATCTCTCTCTCCCCCCAGTGTCTCTCTCTCACTCTCTCTCCCCCCAGTGTTTCTCTGTCTCTCTCTCCCCCCAGTGTTTCTCTCTCTCTCTCCCCCCAGTGTTTCTCTCTCTCTCTCTCCCCCAGTGTTTCTCTCTCTCTCTCCCCCCAATATTTCTCGCTCTCTCCCCCCGAGTTGTTCTCTCTCTCTCCCCCCAGTGTTTCTCTCTCTCTCTCTCTCCCCCCCAGTGTTTCTCTCTCTCTCGCCCCAGTGCTTCCCTCTCTCTCCCCCCCAGTTTTTCTCTCTCTCCCCCCCCCAGTGTTTCTCTCTCTCTCTCTCTCTCCCAGTGTTTCTCTCTCTCTCAACCCCCAGTGTTTCTCTCTCTCTCTCAACCCCCAGTGTTTCTCTCTCTCTCTCTCCCCCCAGTGTTTCTCTCTCTCTCGCCCCAGTGTTTCCCTCTCTCTCCCCCACAGTTTTTCTGTCTCTCCCCCCAGTGTTTCTCTCTCTCTCTCTCCACCCCTACTGTTTATCTCTCTCTCACCGCCCCCCCCCCATTGTTTCCCTCTCTCTCTCCCTCCAGGGTTTCTCTCTCTATCCCCCCCCCCGAGTGTTTCTCTCTCTCTCTCTCTCTCCCCCCCAGTGTTTCTCTCTCTCTTTCCCCCCAGTGTTTCTCTCTCTCTCGCCCCAGTGTTTCCCTCTCTCTCCCCCATAGTTTTTCTGTCTCTCCCCCCAGTGTTTCTCTCTCTCTCTCTCCACCCCTACTGTTTATCTCTCTCTCACCGCCCCCCCCCATTGTTTCCCTCTCTCTCTCCCCCCAGGGTTTCTCTCTCTATCCGCCCCCCGAGTGTTTCTCTCTCTCTCCCCCCCAGTGTTTCTCTCTCTCCCCCCCTCAAGTGATTCTCTCTCTCTCTCTCCCCAATGTTTCTGTCCCTCTAACCCAGTGTTTCTCTCTCTCTCACCGCCCCCCCATTTTTTCCCTCTCTCTCTCCCCCAGGGTTTCTCTCTCTCTCCACCCCGAGTGTTTCTCTCTCTCCCCCCACCCCCAGTATTTCTCTCTCTCTCTCTCTCTCCCCAGTGTTTCTCTCTCTCCCTCTCTCCCCGCTGTTTCACTCTCTCTCTCCACACAGTGTTTCTCTCTCTCCCCCCCAGTGTTTGTCTTTCTCTCTCTCCACCCCCGTGTTTCTTTCTCTCTCTCTCTCTCCACCCCCAGTGTTTCTCTGTCTCTCTCTTCCCCCAGTGTTTCTCTCTCTCTCCCACCAGTGTTTCTCTCTCTCTCTCCCCCAGTGTTTCTAGCTCTTTCTCTCTCTCTCCCCCAGTGTTCTCTCTCTCTCTCCCCCTGTGTTTCTCTCTCTATCTCTACCCCCAGGGTTTCTCTGTCTCTCGCTCCACCCAGTGTTTCTCTCTCTCTCTCCCCAAAGTGTTTCTCTCTCTCTCTATCTCTCTCTCTCTCTCCCAGTGTTTCTCTCTCTCCCCAGTGTTTCTCTCTCTCTCTCTCTCCCCCCAGTGTTTCTCTCTCTCTCTCCCCAGTGTTTCTCTCTCTCTCTCTCTCTCTCTCTCTCCCCAGTGCTTCACTCTCTCTCTCCCCCCAGTGTTTCTCTCTCTCCCTCCCCCCAGTGTTTCTCTCTCTCCCCCAGTGTTTGTCTGTCTCTCTCTCCACCCCCAGTGTTTCTCCCTCTCTCTCTCTCTCTCTCTCCCCCCCCAGTGTTTCTGTATCTCACCCCAGTTTTTTTTCTCTCTCTCTCTCCACCCCCAGTGTTTCTTTCTCTCTCTCTCTCGACCCCCAGTGTTTCTCTGTCTCTCTCTCCCCCAAGTATTTCTCTCTCTCTCTCCCCCCAGTGTTTCACTCTCTCTCCCCCGTGTTTCTCTCTCTCCCCCCAGTGCTTGTCAGTCTCTCTCTCCCCCCAGTGTTTGTCTCTCTCTCTCTCCCCCCCAGTGTTTCTCTCTCTCTCTCTCCCCCAGTGTTTCTCTCTCTCTCTCCCCCAGTGTATCTCTCTCTCTATCCACCAGTGTTTCTCTCTCTCCCACCAGTGTTTCCATCTCTCTCCCACCGAGTTTTTCTCTCTCTCCGCCCCCCCCAGTGTTTCTCTCTCTCTCTCGACCCCCAGTGTTTCTCTCTCTCGCTCTCTCTCTCCTCCAGTGTTTCTCTCTCTCTCTCTACCAGTGTTTCGCTCTCTCTCCCCCCGAGTTTTTCTCTCTCTCTCCCCCCAGTGTTTCTCGCTCGCTCTCTCTCCCAGTGTTGCTCTCTCTCTCCCCCCAGTGTTTCCCTCTCTCTCTACCCTAGTTTTTCTCTCTCTCCCCGCCCCCCAGTGTTTCTCTCTCTCTCTCTCCCCCATTGTTTCTCTCTCTCTTCCCCCAGTGTTTCTCTCTCTCTCCCCCCAGTGTTTCCATCTCTCTCCCCCCTAGTTTTTCTCTCTCTCCCCCCAGTGTTTCTCTCTCTCTCTCTCTAACCCCAGTGTTTCTCTCTCTCTCTCAACCCCCAGTGTTTCTCTCTCTCTCTCTCCCCCCAGTGTTTCTCTCTCTCTCGCCCCAGTGTTTCCCTCTCTCTCCCCCCTAGTTTTTCTCTCTCTCCACCCAGTGTTTCTCTCTCTCTGTACCCCCAGTGTTTATCTCTCTCTCACAACTCCCAGTGTTTCTCTCTCTCTCTCTCCCCCATTGTTTCTCTCTCTCTTCCCCCAGTGTTTCTCTCTCTCTCTCCCCCAGTGTTTCTCTCTCTCTCCCCCCAGTGTTTCCATCTCTCTCCCACCTCGTTTTTCTCTCTCTCTGCCCCCCCCACTGTTTCTCTCTCTCTCTCCACCCCCAGAGTTTCTCTCTCTCTCTCTCTCTCTCTCTCTCCCCCAGTGTTTCTCTCTCTCTCTCTCTCCCCCAGTTTATCTCTCTATCTCTCTCCCCCAGTGTTTCTCTCTCTCTCCCCCCAGTGTTTCCATCTCTCTCCCACCTCGTTTTTCTCTCTCTCTGCCCCCCCCCCCACTGTTTCTCTCTCTCTCTCCACCCCCAGAGTTTCTCTCTCTCTCTCTCTCTCTCTCTCTCTCCCCCAGTGTTTCCCTCTCTCTCCCCCCAAGTTTATCTCTCTCTCCCCCCCCCAGTGTTTCTCTCTCCCTCTCCCCCCAGTGTTTCCCTCTCTCTTCCCCGGAGTTTTTCTCTCTCTTCCCCCCCCCCAGTGATTCTCTCTCTCTCTCTACCCCCATTGTTTCTCTCTCTCTCTACCCCCAGTGTTTCTCTCTCTCTCTCTACCCCCAGTGTTTCTCTCTCTCTCTCTTCCCCCAGTGTCTCTCTCTCTCTCGCTCTCCCCAGTGTTTCACTCTCTCTCTCCCCCCAGTGTTTTTCTCTCTCCCCCCAGTGTTTGTCTCTCTCGCTCTCCACCCCCCAGTGTTTCTCTCTCTCTCTCTCTCTATCTCTATCTCTATCTCTCTCTCCCCCCAGTGTCTCTCTCTCACTCTCTCTCCCCCCAGTTTTTCTCTCTCTCTCTCTCCCCCCAATGTTTCCCTCTCTCTCCCCCCGAGTTGTTCTCTCTCTCTCCCCCAGTGTCTCTCTCTCTCTCTCTCTCCCCCAGTGTTTCTCTCTCTCTCGCCCCAGTGTTTCCCTCTCTCTCCCCCCTAGTTTTTCTCTCTCTCACCCCAGTGTTTCTCTCTCTCTCTCTACCCCCAGTGTTTCTCTCTCTCTCTCAACCCCCAGTGTTTCTCTCTCTCTCTCTCCCCCCAGTGTTTCTCTCTCTCTCGCCCCAGTGTTTCCCTCTCTCTCCCCCCTAGTTTTTCTCTCTCTCCCCCCAGTGTTTCTCTCTCTCTGTACCCCCAGTGTTTATCTCTCTCTCACAACCCCCAGTGTTTCTCTGTCTCTCTCCCCCCCCCCCCCCAGTGTTTCTCTCTCTCTCCAGCCAGTATTTCTCTCTCTCTCTCTCTCCCCAGTGTTTATCTCTCTCTCTCGCTCTCCCCAGTGTTTCTCTCTCTCTCACTCCCCCCCAGTGTTTCACTCTCTCCCCAGTGCTTCTCTCTCTCTCTCTCTCTCTCTCTCCCCAGTGTTTCTCACTCTCTGTCCCCCCAGTGTTCCTCTCTCGCCCCCAGTTTTTCTCTCTCCACCCCCAGTGTTTCTCTCTCTCTCTCTCTCTCTCTCCCCCCAGTGTTTCTCTCTATCTCCCCACAGTGTTTCTCTCTCTACCCCCAGTGTCTCTCTCTCTCTCTCTCTCTCTCTCTCTCTCCCCAGTGTTTCTCCCTCTGTCTCTCCCCCAGTGTTTCTCTCTCAATCTCTGCCCCCAGGGTTTCTCTGTCTCTCTCTCCACCCAGTGTTTATCTCTCTCTCTCCCCACAGTGTTTCTCTCTCTCTCTCTCCCCCAGTGTTTATCTCTCTCTCTCCCTCCAGTGTTTCCCTCTCTCTCCCCTCAAGTTTGTCTCTCTCTCTCCCCCCAGTATTTCTCTCTCTCTCTCCCCCCAGTGTTTCCCTCTCTCTTCCACCTAGTTTTTCTCTCTCTCTCCCCCCCCCCCAGTGTTTCTCTCTCCCTCCCTCCCCCTAGTGTTTCTCTCTCTCTCCCCACCCCTAGTGTTTCTCTCTCTCTCCCCCCAGTGTTTCTCTCTCTCTCCCCCCAGTGTTTCTCTCTCTCTCCCCAGTGTTTCTCTCTCCCTACCCCTAGTGTTTTCTCTCTCTCCCCCCACTGTTTCTCTCTCTCTCTCTCTCTCTCTCCAGTGCTTCACTCTCTCTCTCTCCAGTGCTTCACTCTCTCTCTCCCCCCAGTGTTTCTCTCTCTCCATCCCCCCAGTGTTTCTCTCTCTCACCCCAGTGTTTCTCTCTCTCTCCAAAGTGTTTCTGTCTCTCTCTCTCTCTCTCTCTCCCAAGTGTTTCACTCGCTCTCCCCCCCAGTGTTTCTCTCTCTCCCCCCAGTGTTTGTCTCTCTCTCTCTCCACCCCCACTGTTTCTTTCTCTATCTCCCCCCAGTGTCTCTCTCTCTCTCTCCCCCCCCCGTGTTTCTCTCTCTCTCTCTCGCTCCCCCCATTGTTTCCCTCTCTCTCTATCCCCCCAGTGTTTCTCTCTCTCTCTCAGCCCCCCAGTGTTTCTCGCTCTCTCTTCCCCCAATGTTTCTCTCTCTCTCTCCCCCAGTGTTTATCTCTCTCCCCCCCCAGTGTTTAACTCTCTCCCCCCCCAGTGTTCCCTCTCTCTCCCCCCAGTGTTTCTCTCTCTCTCTCCCCACAGAGTTTCTCTCCCTCCCCCCAGTGTTTCTCTCTCTCTCTCTCTCCCCAGTGTTTATAATCTCTCTCTCACCAGTGCTTCTCGCTCTCTCTCTCTCTCCCCCGAGTGTTTCTCTCTCTCTCTCCCCCGCTTTGTTTCTCTCTCTCTCTTTGTCTCTCCCCCAGTGTTTCGCTCGCTCTCTCTCTCACCAGTGTTTCTCTCTCTCTCTCCCCCAGTGTTTCTCTCTCTCTCTCCCCAGTGTTTGTCTCTTTCCCACCAGTGTTTCTCTCTCTCTCCCCCCAGTGTTTTTCTCTCTCTCCCCCCAGTGTTTCTCTCTCCACCCCCCAGTGTTTTTTCTCTCTCTCTCTCCGCAGTGTTTCTCTCTCTGTCTCCCCAGTGTTTCTCTCTCTCTCTGTCTCTCCCCCCAGTGTTTCTCTCTCCCTATCTCTCTCCACCCAGTGTTTCTCTCTCTCTCTCTCTGACTCTGCCCAGTGTTTCTCTCTCCCTCTCTCTCTCTCCCAGTGTTTCTCTCTCTCTCTCTCTCTCCCTCTCTCTCGATCGACCTCTCTCTCAGTCTCTCCCCCCGTGTTTCTCTCTCTCTCTCTCTCTCTCTCCCCCCATTGTTTCCCTCTCTCTCTCTATCCCCCCAGTGTTTCTCTCTCTCTCTCTCTCCCCCCCCCCAGTGTTTCTTGCTCTCTCTTCCCCCAATGTTTCTCTCTCTCTCTCCCCCAGTGTTTATCTCTACCCCCCCAGTGTTTATCTCTCTCCCCCCAAGTGTTCCCTCTCTCTCCCCCCAGTGTTTCTCTCTCTCTCTCCCCCCAGAGTTTCTCTCCCTCCCCCCAGTGTTTCTCTCTCTCTCTCTCTCCCCAGTGTTTATAATCTCTCTCTCACCAGTGCTTCTCGCTCTCTCTCTCTCCCCCGAGTGTTTCTCTCTCTCTCTCCCCCGCTTTGTTTCTCTCTCTCTCTTTGTCTCTCCCCCAGTGTTTCTCTCGCTCTCTCTCTCACCAGTGTTTCTCTCTCTCTCTCCCCCAGTGTTTCTCTCTCTCTCTCCCCCAGTGTTTGTCTCTTTCCCCCAAGTGTTTCTCTCTCTCACCCCCCCCCCCAGTGATTCTCTCTCTCTCTCTCCCCACTGTTTCTCTCCCTCTAACCCAGTATTTCTCTCTCTCTCTCTCCACTCCTAGTGTTTATCTCTCTCTCACCGCCCCCCCCCCATTGTTTCCCTCTCTCTCACCCCCCAGGGTTTCTCTCTCTCTCTCCCCCGAGTGTTTCTCTCTCTCTCCCCCAGTGCTTCTCTCTCTCTCTCCCCCCAGTGTTTCTCTCTCTCTCCCTCCAGTGTTACTCTCTCTCTCTCTCTACCCCGAGTGTTTCTCTCTCTCTCTCCCCACAGTGTTTCTCTCTCTCTCTCTCTCTCCCCAGTGTTTCTCTCTCACTCTCTCTCTCCCCAGTGTTTCTCTCTCACTCTCTCTCTCCCCAGTGTTTCACTCTCTCTCTCTCCCCCCAGTGTTTCTCTCTCTCCCCCCAGTGTCTGTCTCTCTCCCCCCAGTGTTTGTCTCTCTCTCTCTCCACCCACATTGCTTCTCTCTCTCTCTCTCTATCTCTCCCCCCCCTGTGTTTCTCTGTGTCTCTCTCCCCCCAGTGTTTCTCTCTCTCTCTCTCTCCCCCCCCCCATTGTTTCTCTCTCTCTCTCTCTCTCCCCAGTGTTTCACTCTCTGTCTCTCTCTCCCCCAGTGTTTCTCTCTTTCCCCCAGTGTTTCTCTCTCTCTCTCTCCCCCCAGTGTTTCTCTCTCTCTCCCCAGTGTTTCTCTCTCTCCACCCCCAGTGTTTCTTTCTCTCTCTCTCTACCCCCAGTGTTTCTCTGTCTCGCTCTCCACCCAGTGGTTCTCTCTCTCTCCCCACAGTGTTTCTCTCTGTCTCTCTCTCCCCCAGTGTTTCTCTCTTTCCCCCAGTGTTTCTCTCTCTCTCTCTCCCCCCAGTGTTTCTCTCTCTCTCCCCAGTGTTTCTCTCTCTCTCCCTACCCCTAGTGTTTCTTTCTCTCTCCCCCTAGTGTTTCTCTCTCTCTCTCTCTCTCTCTCTCTTCAGTGCTTCACTCTCTCTCTCTCCCCAGTGCTTCACTCGCTCTCTCCCCCCAGTGTTTCTCTCTCTCCCTCCCTCCCCCCAGTGATTCTCTCTCTCCCCCAGTGTTTCTCTCTCTCTCCCCCAGTGTTTCTCTCTCTCTCTCTCCCCAGTGTTGCTCTCTCTCTCTCTCCCCCCAGTGTTTCTCTCTCTCTCTCTCTCTCTCCCCAGTGTTTCTCTCTCTCTCTCTCACCCCAGTGTTTCTCTCTGTTTCTTTCTCTCCCCCCATTGTTTCTCTCTCTCTCTCCCCCAGTGTTTCTCTCTCTCTCCCCCAGTGTTTCTCTCTCTCTCTCCCCCAGTGTATCTCTCTCTCCCCCCCCCCCAGTGATTCTCTCTCTCTCCACCCCCAGTGTTTCCCCTCTCTCCCCCCATTGTTTCCCTCTCTCTCCCCCCAGTGTTTCCCTCTCTCTCCCCCCAGAGTTTTTCTCTCTCTCCCCCCAGTGTTTCTCTCTCCACCCCCCAGTGTTTTTTCTCTCTCTCTCTCTCTCCGCAGTGTTTCTCTCTCTCTCTCTCCCCGGTGTTTATCTCTCTCCCCCCCAGTGTTTATCTCTCTCCCCCCCAGTGTTGCCTCTCTCACCCCCAGTGTTTCTCTCTCTGTCTCCCCCCAGAGTTTCTCTCTCTCCCCCCAGTGTTTCTCTCTCTCTCTCCCCAGTGTTTATAATCTCTCTCTCACCAGTGCTTCTCGCTCTCTCCCTCTCCCCCGAGTGTTTCTCTCTCTCTCTCCCCCGCTTTGTTTCTCTCTCTCTCTTTGTCTCTCCCCCAGTGTTTCTCTCGCTCTCTCTCTCACCAGTGTTTCTCTCTCTGCTCTCCCCCAGTGCTTCTCTCTCTCTCTCCCCCAGTGTTTCCCTCTCTCTCCCCCCTAGTTTTTCTCTCTCTCTCTCCCAGTGTTTCTCTCTCTCTCCCCCCAGTGTTTCCCTCTCTCTCCCCCCTAGTTTTTCTCTCCCTCCCCCCAAGTGTTTATCTCTACCCCCTGTGTTACTATATCTCTCTCCACCCCCAGTGTTTCTCTCTCTCTCCCCCCAGTGTTTCTCTCTCTCTCTCTCCCCCCAGTGTTTCTCTCTCTCTCTCTCTCTCCCCAGTGTTTCACTCTCTCTCTCCCCACAGTGTTTCTCTCTCTCCCCCCAGTGTTTGTCTCTCTCTCTCCACCCCCGTGCTTCTTTCTGTCTCTCCCTATACCCCCAGTGTTTCTCTCTCTCTCCCCCAGTGTTTCTCTCTCTCTCTACCCCCAGTGTCTCTCTCTCTCTCTCTCTCCCAGTGTTTCTCTCTCTCTCTCTCTCCCAGTGTTTCTCTCTCTCTCTCCCCCAGTGTTTCTCTCTCTCTCTCCCACCAGTGTTTCCCTCTCTCCCCCCAGTCTTTCTCTCTCTCCCTCTCTCTCCCCCACTGTTTCGCTCTCTCTCTCTCTCCCCCCATTGTTTCTCTCTCTCTCCCCCCAGTGTTTCCCTCTCTCTCCCCCCTAGTTTTTATCTCTCTCTCCCCCATGTGTTTCTCTCTCTCTCCCCCCAGTGTTTCTCTCCCTCTCTCTTCCCCCGAGTTTTTCTCTCTCTCTCCCACCGCAGTGTTTCTCACTCACTCACTCCACCCCCAGTGTTTCTCTCTCTCTCTCTCTCCCCCCAGTGTTTCTCTCTCTCTCTTCCCCCAGTGTTTCCCACTCTCTCCCCCCTAGTTTTGCTCTCTCTCACCCCAGTGTTTCTCTCTGTTTCTTTCTCTCCCCCCATTGTTTCTCTCTCTCTCTCCCCCAGTGTTTCTCTCTCTCTCTCTCCCCCAGTGTTTCTCTCTCTACCCCCTGTGTTACCATATCTCTCTCCACCCCCAGTGTTTCTCTCTCTCTCCCCCCAGTGTTTCTCTCTCTCTCTCTCTCCCCCCAGTGTTTCTCTCTCTCTCTCTCTCTCTCTCCCCAGTGTTTCACTCTCTCTCTCCACCCCCAGTGTTTCCCCTCTCTCCCCCCAGTGTTTCCCTCTCTCTCCCCCCAGTGTTTCCCTCTCTCTCCCCCCAGTGTTTTTCTCTCTCTCCCCCCAGTGTTTCTCTCTCCACCCCCCAGTGTTTTTTCTCTCTCTCTCTCTCCGCAGTGTTTCTCTCTCTCTCTCCCCGGTGTTTATCTCTCTCCCCCCCAGTGTTTATCTCTCTCCCCCCCAGTGTTGCCTCTCTCACCCCCAGTGTTTCTCTCTCTGTCTCCCCCCAGAGTTTCTCTCTCTCCCCCCAGTCTTTCTCTCTCTCTCTCCCCAGTGTTTATAATCTCTCTCTCACCAGTGATTCTCGCTCTCTCCCTCTCCCCCCAGTGTTTCTCTCTCTCACCCCAGTGTTTCTCTCTCTCTCCAAAGTGTTTCTGTCTCTCTCTCTCTCTCTCTCTCTCTCCCAAGTGTTTCACTCGCTCTCCCCCCCAGTGTTTCTCTCTCTCCCCCCAGTGTTTGTCTCTCTCTCTCTCCACCCCCACTGTTTCTTTCTCTATCTCCCCCCAGTGTCTCCCTCTCTCTCTCCCCCCCGTGTTTCTCTCTCTCTCTCTCGCTCCCCCCATTGTTTCCCTCTCTCTCTATCCCCCCAGTGTTTCTCTCTCTCTCTCTCAGCCCCCCAGTGTTTCTCGCTCTCTCTTCCCCCAATGTTTCTCTCTCTCTCTCCCCCAGTGTTTATCTCTCTCCCCCCCCCCAGTGTTTATCTCTCTCCCCCCCCAGTGTTCCCTCTCTCTCCCCCCAGTGTTTCTCTCTCTCTCTCCCCACAGAGTTTCTCTCCCTCCCCCCAGTGTTTCTCTCTCTCTCTCTCTCTCTCCCCAGTGTTTATAATCTCTCTCTCACCAGTGCTTCTCGCTCTCTCTCTCTCTCCCCCGAGTGTTTCTCTCTCTCTCTCCCCCGCTTTGTTTCTCTCTCTCTCTTTGTCTCTCCCCCAGTGTTTCGCTCGCTCTCTCTCTCACCAGTGTTTCTCTCTCTCTCTCCCCCAGTGTTTCTCTCTCTCTCTCCCCAGTGTTTGTCTCTTTCCCACCAGTGTTTCTCTCTCTCTCCCCCCAGTGTTTTTCTCTCTCTCCCCCCAGTGTTTCTCTCTCCACCCCCCAGTGTTTTTTTCTCTCTCTCTCTCCGCAGTGTTTCTCTCTCTGTCTCCCCAGTGTTTCTCTCTCTCTCTGTCTCTCCCCCCAGTGTTTCTCTCTCCCTATCTCTCTCCACCCAGTGTTTCTCTCTCTCTCTCTCTCTGACTCTGCCCAGTGTCTCTCTCTCTCTCTCTCTCTCTCCCAGTGTTTCTCTCTCTCTCTCTCTCTCCCTCTCTCTCGATCGACCTCTCTCTCAGTCTCTCCCCCCGTGTTTCTCTCTCTCTCTCTCTCTCTCCCCCCATTGTTTCCCTCTCTCTCTCTATCCCCCCAGTGTTTCTCTCTCTCTCTCTCCCCCCCCAGTGTTTCTTGCTCTCTCTTCCCCCAATGTTTCTCTCTCTCTCTCCCCCAGTGTTTATCTCTACCCTCCCCAGTGTTTATCTCTCTCCCCCCCAGTGTTCCCTCTCTCTCCCCCCAGTGTTTCTCTCTCTCTCTCCCCCCAGAGTTTCTCTCCCTCCCCCCAGTGTTTCTCTCTCTCTCTCTCTCCCCAGTGTTTATAATCTCTCTCTCACCAGTGCTTCTCGCTCTCTCTCTCTCCCCCGAGTGTTTCTCTCTCTCTCTCCCCCGCTTTGTTTCTCTCTCTCTCTTTGTCTCTCCCCCAGTGTTTCTCTCGCTCTCTCTCTCACCAGTGTTTCTCTCTCTCTCTCCCCCAGTGTTTCTCTCTCTCTCTCCCCCAGTGTTTGTCTCTTTCCCCCAAGTGTTTCTCTCTCTCACCCCCCCCCCCCCAGTGATTCTCTCTCTCTCTCTCCCCACTGTTTCTCTCCCTCTAACCCAGTATTTCTCTCTCTCTCTCTCTCCACTCCTAGTGTTTATCTCTCTCTCACCGCCCCCCCCATTGTTTCCCTCTCTCTCACCCCCCAGGGTTTCTCTCTCTCTCTCCCCCGAGTGTTTCTCTCTCTCTCCCCCAGTGCTTCTCTCTCTCTCTCCCCCCAGTGTTTCTCTCTCTCTCCCTCCAGTGTTACTCTCTCTCTCTCTCTACCCCGAGTGTTTCTCTCTCTCTCTCCCCACAGTGTTTCTCTCTCTCTCTCTCTCTCTCTCTCCCCAGTGTTTCTCTCTCACTCTCTCTCTCCCCAGTGTTTCTCTCTCACTCTCTCTCTCCCCAGTGTTTCACTCTCTCTCTCTCCCCCCAGTGTTTCTCTCTCTCCCCCCAGTGTCTGTCTCTCTCCCCCCAGTGTTTGTCTCTCTCTCTCTCCACCCACATTGCTTCTCTCTCTCTCTCTCTATCTCTCCCCCACCTGTGTTTCTCTGTGTCTCTCTCCCCCCAGTGTTTCTCTCTCTCTCTCTCTCCCCCCCCCATTGTTTCTCTCTCTCTCTCTCTCTCCCCAGTGTTTCACTCTCTGTCTCTCTCTCCCCCAGTGTTTCTCTCTTTCCCCCAGTGTTTCTCTCTCTCTCTCCCCCCAGTGTTTCTCTCTCTCTCCCCAGTGTTTCTCTCTCTCCACCCCCAGTGTTTCTTTCTCTCTCTCTCTACCCCCAGTGTTTCTCTGTCTCGCTCTCCACCCAGTGGTTCTCTCTCTCTCCCCACAGTGTTTCTCTCTGTCTCTCTCTCCCCCAGTGTTTCTCTCTTTCCCCCAGTGTTTCTCTCTCTCTCTCTCCCCCCAGTGTTTCTCTCTCTCTCCCCAGTGTTTCTCTCTCTCTCCCTACCCCTAGTGTTTCTTTCTCTCTCCCCCTAGTGTTTCTCTCTCTCTCTCTCTCTTCAGTGCTTCACTCTCTCTCTCTCCCCAGTGCTTCACTCGCTCTCTCCCCCCAGTGTTTCTCTCTCTCCCTCCCTCCCCCCAGTGATTCTCTCTCTCCCCCAGTGTTTCTCTCCCTCTCCCCCAGTGTTTCTCTCTCTCTCTCTCCCCAGTGTTGCTCTCTCTCTCTCTCCCCCCAGTGTTTCTCTCTCTCTCTCTCTCTCTCCCCAGTGTTTCTCTCTCTCTCTCTCACCCCAGTGTTTCTCTCTGTTTCTTTCTCTCCCCCCATTGTTTCTCTCTCTCTCTCCCCCAGTGTTTCTCTCTCTCTCTCTCCCCCAGTGTTTCTCTCTCTCTCTCCCCAAGTGTATCTCTCTCTCCCCCCCCAGTGATTCTCTCTCTCTCCACCCCCAGTGTTTCCCCTCTCTCCCCCCAGTGTTTCCCTCTCTCTCCCCCCAGTGTTTCCCTCTCTCTCCCCCCAGTGTTTTTCTCTCTCTCCCCCCAGTGTTTCTCTCTCCACCCCCCAGTGTTTTTTCTCTCTCTCTCTCTCCGCAGTGTTTCTCTCTCTCTCTCTCCCCGGTGTTTATCTCTCTCCCCCCCAGTGTTTATCTCTCTCCCCCCCAGTGTTGCCTCTCTCACCCCCAGTGTTTCTCTCTCTGTCTCCCCCCAGAGTTTCTCTCTCTCCCCCCAGTGTTTCTCTCTCTCTCTCCCCAGTGTTTATAATCTCTCTCTCACCAGTGCTTCTCGCTCTCTCCCTCTCCCCCGAGTGTTTCTCTCTCTCTCTCCCCCGCTTTGTTTCTCTCTCTCTCTTTGTCTCTCCCCCAGTGTTTCTCTCGCTCTCTCTCTCACCAATGTTTCTCTCTCTGCTCTCCCCCAGTGCTTCTCTCTCTCTCTCTCCCAGTGTTTCTCTCTCTCTCCCCCCAGTGTTTCCCTCTCTCTCCCCCCTAGTTTTTCTCTCCCTCCCCCCAAGTGTTTATCTCTACCCCCTGTGTTACTATATCTCTCTCCACCCCCAGTGTTTCTCTCTCTCGCTCCCCCAGTGTTTCTCTCTCTCTCTCTCCCCCCAGTGTTTCTCTCTGTCTCTCTCTCTCCCCAGTGTTTCACTCTCTCTCTCCCCACAGTGTTTCTCTCTCTCCCCCCAGTGTTTGTCTCTCTCTCTCCACCCCCGTGCTTCTTTCTGTCTCTCCCTATACCCCCAGTGTTTCTCTCTCTCTCCCCCAGTGTTTCTCTCTCTCTCTACCCCCAGTGTCTCTCTCTCTCTCTCTCTCCCAGTGTTTCTCTCTCTCTCTCTCCCCCAGTGTTTCTCTCTCTCTCTCCCCCAGTGTTTCTCTCTCTCTCTCGCACCAGTGTTTCCCTCTCTCCCCCCAGTCTTTCTCTCTCTCCCTCTCTCTCCCCCACTGTTTCGCTCTCTCTCTCTCTCCCCCCATTGTTTCTCTCTCTCTCCCCCCAGTGTTTCCCTCTCTCTCCCCCCTAGTTTTTAGCTCTCTCTCCCCCATGTGTTTCTCTCTCTCTCCCCCCAGTGTTTCCCTCTCTCTTCCCCCGAGTTTTTCTCTCTCTCTCCCACCGCAGTGTTTCTCACTCACTCACTCCACCCCCAGTGTTTCTCTCTCTCTCTCTCTCCCCCCAGTGTTTCTCTCTCTCTCTTCCCCCAGTGTTTCCCACTCTCTCCCCCCTAGTTTTGCTCTCTCTCACCCCAGTGTTTCTCTCTGTTTCTTTCTCTCCCTCCATTGTTTCTCTCTCTCTCTCCCCCAGTGTTTCTCTCTCTCTCTCCCCCCCAGTGTTTCTCTCTCTACCCCCTGTGTTACCATATCTCTCTCCACCCCCAGTGTTTCTCTCTCTCTCCCCCCAGTGTTTCTCTCTCTCTCTCTCCCCCCAGTGTTTCTCTCTCTCTCTCTCTCTCTCTCCCCAGTGTTTCACTCTCTCTCTCCACCCCCAGTGTTTCCCCTCTCTCCGCCCAGTGTTTCCCTCTCTCTCCCCCCAGTGTTTCCCTCTCTCTCCCCCCAGTGTTTTTCTCTCTCTCCCCCCAGTGTTTCTCTCTCCACCCCCCAGTGTTTTTACTCTCTCTCTCTCTCCGCAGTGTTTCTCTCTCTCTCTCCCCGGTGTTTATCTCTCTCCCCCCCAGTGTTTATCTCTCCCCCCCAGTGTTGCCTCTCTCACCCCCAGTGTTTCTCTCTCTGTCTCCCCCCAGAGTTTCTCTCTCTCCCCCCAGTCTTTCTCTCTCTCTCTCCCCAGTGTTTATAATCTCTCTCTCACCAGTGCTTCTCGCTCTCTCCCTCTCCCCCGAGTGTTTCTCTCTCTCTCTCCCCCGCTTTGTTTCTCTCTCTCTCTTTGTCTCTCCCCCAGTGTTTCTCTCGCTCTCTCTCTCACCAGTGTTTCTCTCTCTCTCCCCCCGCAGTGTTTCTCTCTCTCTCTCTCCACCCCCAGTGTTTCTCTCTCTCTCTCTCTCCCCCCAGTGTTTCTCTCTCTCTCTTTCCCCGGTGTTTCTCTCTCTCTCCCCCCCAGTATTTCGCGCTCTCTCTCTCCCCCAGTATTTCTCGCTCTCTCTCTCTCCCCCAGTGTTTCTCTCTCTCCCCCCAAGTGTTTCTCTCTACCCCCTGTGTTTCTATCTCTCTCTCTACCCCCAGTGTTTCTCTCTCTCCCCCCCGCCAGTGTTTCTCTCTCTCTCTCTCCCCCCAGTGTTTCTCTCTCTCTCTCTCTCTCTCTCTCTCCCCAGTGTTTCTCTCTCTCTCTCTCCCCCCAGTGTTTCCCTCTCTCTCCCCCCAGTTTTTTTCTCTCTCTCTCCCCCCAGTGTTTCTCTCTCACTCTCTCCCCCAGTGTTTCTCTCTCTCTCCCCCCAGTGTTTCCCTCTCTCTCCCCACCTGTTTTTCTCTCTCTCTCTCTCTCCCCCAAGTGTTTCCCTCTCTCTTTCACCTAGTTTTTCTCTCTCTCCCCCCCCCACTGTTTCTCTCTCTCTCTCTCTCCCCAGTGTTTCACTCTCTCTCTCTCTCTCTCCCCCAGTGTTTCTCTCTCTCTCTCTCCCCCAGTGTTTCTCTCTCTCTCTCTCCACCAGTGTTTCTCTCTCTCTCCCCCAACTGTTTCTCTCTCTCCCTTCCCCCAGTGTTTCTCTCTGTCTCTCCCAGTGTTTCTCTCTCTCTCTCTCTCCCCCCAGTGTTTCACTCTCTCTCTCGCCCCAGTGTTTCTCTGTCTCCCCCATTGATGGTCTCCCTCTCTCTCTCTCCTCCCCCAGTGTTTCTTTCTCTCTCTCTCTCCCCCCAGTGTTTCTCTGTCTCTCTCTCCCCCAGTGCTTCTCTCTCTCTCTCCCCCAGTGTTTCCCACTCTCTACCCCCTAGTTTTTTTCTCTCTCTCTCTCCCAGTGTTTCTCTCTCTCTCCCCCCAGTGTTTCCCTCTCTCCGCCTAGTTTTTCTCTCTCTCCCCCCAAGTGTTTCTCTCGACCCCCTGTGTTTCTATCTCTCTCTACCACCAGTGTTTAACTCTCTCTCCCCCCAGTGTTTCTCTCTCTCTCTCTCTCTCACTCTCTCCCCAGTGCTTCACTCTCTCTCTCCCCCCAGTGTATCTCTCTCTCCCCCCAGTGTTTGTCTCTCTCTCTCTCCACCCCCAGTGCTTCTTTCTGTCTCTCCCTATACCCCCAGTGTTTCTCTGTCCCTCCCCCAGTGTTTCTCTCTCTCTCTCTCCCCCCAGTGTTTCCCTCTCTCTACCCCCCAGTGTTTCTCTCTCTCTCTCTCCCCCCAGTGTTTATCTCTCTCTCTCTCCCCCAGTGTTTCTCTCTCTCTCTCCCCCCAGTGTTTCTCTCTCTCTCCCCCCAGTGTTTCTCTCTCTCTCCCCCCTCGTTTTTCTATCTCTCCCCCCGCAGTGTTTCTCTCTCTCTCTCTACCCCCAGTGTTTCTCTCTCTCTCGACCCCCATTGTTTTTCTCTCTCTCTTCCCCCAGTGTTTCTCTCTCTATCTCTCCCAGTGTTTCTCTCTCTCTCCCCCCAGTATTTCGCGCTCTATCTCTCCCCCAGTATTTCTCGCTCTCTCTCTCCCCCGGTGTTTCTCTCTCTCTCTCTCCCCCCAGTGTTTCTCTCTCTCTCTCCCCCAGTGTTTCTCTCTCTCTACCCCCAGTGTTTCCATCTCTCTCCCACCTAGTTTTTCTCTCTCTCTCCACCCCCAGTGTTTCTCTCTCTCTCTCTCCCCCAGTGTTTCTCTCTCTCTCTCTCCCGCAGTGTTTCTCTCTATCTCTCCCTCCCCCAGTGTTTCTCTCTCTCTCTTCCCCCAGTGTTTCTCTCTCTCTCTCTCCCCCAGTGTTTCTCTCTCTCTCTCTCCCCCCAGTGTTTCACTCTCTCTCTCCCCCCAGTGTTTCTCTGTCACCCCCCAGTGTTTGTCTCCCTCTCTCTCTCCACCCCCAGTGTTTCTTTCTCTCTCTCTCCCCCAGTGTTTCCCGCTCTCTACCCCCTAGTTTTCCTCTCTCTCACTCTCTCCCAGTGTCTCTCTCTCTCTCCCCCCAGTGTTTCCCTCTCTCTCCCCCTAGTTTTGCTCTTTCTCCCCCCAAGTGTTTCTCTCTCTCCCCCCAGTGTTTGTCTCTCTATCTCTCCACGCCCAGTGCTTCTTTCTGTCTCTCCCTATACCCCCAGTGTTTCTCTCTCTCTCCCCCAATGTTTCTCACTCTCTCCCCCCAGTGTTTCCCTCTCTCTACCCCCCAGTGTTTCTCTCTCTCTCTCTCCCCCCAGTGTTTCTCTCTCTCTCCCCCAGTGTTTCTCTCTCTCTCTCTCCCCCCAGTGTTTCTCTCTCTCTCCCCCCAGTGTTTCTCTATCTCTCTCTCTCTCTCTCCCCCCAGTGTTTCTCTCTCTCTCACTCCCCAGTGTTTCACTCTCTCTCTCCCCCCAGTGTTTCTCTCTCTCCCCCCAGTGTTTGTCTCTCTCTCTCTCCACCCCCAGTGTTTCTTTTTCTCTCTCTCTCTCCCAGTATTTCTCTCTCTCTCCCCCAGTGATTCTCTCTCTCTGTCCCCCCAGTGTTTCCCTCTCTCACCCCCAGTGTTTCTCTCTCTCCCCCCAGTGTTTCTCTCTCTCTCTCTCCCCCAGTGTTTCTCTCTCTCTCTCCCCAGTGTTTCTCTCTCTCTCCCCCCTAGTTTTTCTCTCTCTCTCCCCCAAGTGTTTCTCTCTCTCTCTCTCCCCCCAGTGTTTCCCTCTCTCTTCCCCCTAGTTTTTCTCTCTCTCCCCCCGCAGTGTTTCTCTAGCTCTCTCTTCCCCAGTGTTTCTCTCTCTCTCCCCCCCAGTGTTTCTCTCTCTCTCCCTCCAGTATTTCGCGCTCTCTCTCTCCCCCAGTATTTCTCGCTCTCTCTCTCCCCCAGTGTTTCTCTCTCTCTCTTCCCCCACCGTTTCTCTCTCTCTCTCCCCCAGTGTTTCTCTCTCTCTCCCCCCAGTGTTTCCATCTCTCTCCCACCTAGTTTTTCTCTCTCTCTGCCCCCCCACACTGTTTCTCTCTCTCTCTCCACCCCCAGCGTTTCTCTCTCTCTCTCTCCCCCAGTGTTTCTCTCTCTCTCTCTCTCCCCCAGTGTTTCTCTCTCTCTCTCTCCACCAGCGTTTCTCTCTCTCTCCCCCAGTGTTTCTCTCTCTCTCTTCCCCCTGTGTTTCTCTCTCGCTCTCTCCCCCAGTGTTTCTCTCTCTCTCTCTCTCTCCCCCCAGTGTTTCACACTCTCTCCCCCCCCCAGTGTTTCTCTGTCTCCCCCCAGTGTTTGACTCCCTCTCTCTCTCCACCCCCAGTGTTTGTTTCTCTCTCTCTCTCCCCCCAATGTTTCTCTGGCTCTCTCTCCCCCAGTGCTTCTCTCTCTCTCTCCCCCAGTGTTTCCCTCTCTCTCCCCACTAGTTTTTCTCTCTCTCTCTCTCCCAGTGTTTCTCTCTCTCTCCCCCCAGTGTTTCCCTCTCTCTCCCCGCTAGTTTTTCTATCTCTCCCCCCAAGTGTTTCTCTCTACCCCCTGTGTTACTATCTCTCTCTCCACCCCCAGTGTTTCTCTCTCTCTCCCCCCAGTGTTTCTCTCTCTCTCTCTCTCTCCCCCAGTGTTTCTCTCTCTCTCTACCCCCAGTGTCTCTCTCTCTCTCTCTCTCCCAGTGTTTCTCTCTCTCTGTCTCCCCCAGTGTTTCTCTCTCTCTCTCCCGCAGTGTTTCTCTCTCTCTCTCCCCCCAGTGTTTCCCTCTCTCCCCCCAGTCTTTCTCTCTCCCTCTCTCTCCCCCACTGTTTCGCGCTCTCTCTCTCTCCCCCCATTGTTTCTCTCTCTCTCTCCCCCAGTGTTTCCCTCTCTCTCCCCCCTAGTTTTTATATCTCTCTCCCCCAAGTGTTTCTCTCTCTCTCCCCCAGTGTTTCCCTCTCTCTTCCCCCGAGTTTTTCTCTCTCTCTCCCCCCGCAGTGTTTCTCTCTCACTCTCTCCACCCCCAGTGTTTCTCTCTCTCTCTCTCCACCCAGTGTTTCTCTCTCTCTCTTCCCTCAGTGTTTCCCACTCTCTCCCCCCTAGTTTTTCTCTCTCCCCCCAAGTGTTTCTCTCTACCCCCTGTGTTTCTATCTCTCTCTCCACCCCCAGTGTTTCTCTCTCTCTCCCCCCAGTGTTTCTCTCTCTCTCTCTCCCCAGTGTTTCTCTCTCTCTGTCTCTCTCTCTCCCCAGTGTTTCACTCTCTCTCTCCCCACAGTGTTTCTCTCTCTCCCCCCAGTGTTTGTCTCTCTCTCTCTCCACCCCCAGTGCTTCTTTCTGTCTCTCCCTATACCCCCAGTGTTCCCTCTCTCTCCCCCCAGTGTTTCTCTCTCTCTCTCCCCACAGAGTTTCTCTCCCTCCCCCCAGTGTTTCTCTCTCTCTCTCTCTCCCCAGTGTTTATAATCTCTCTCTCACCAGTGCTTCTCGCTCTCTCTCTCTCTCCCCCGAGTGTTTCTCTCTCTCTCTCCCCCGCTTTGTTTGTCTCTCTCTCTCTGTCTCTCCCCCAGTGTTTCGCTCGCTCTCTCTCTCACCAGTGTTTCTCTCTCTCTCTCCCCCAGTGTTTCTCTCTCTCTCTCCCCAGTGTTTGTCTCTTTCCCACCAGTGTTTCTCTCTCTCTCCCCCCAGTGTTTTTCTCTCTCTCCCCCCAGTGTTTCTCTCTCCACCCCCCAGTGTTTTTTTCTCTCTCTCTCTCCGCAGTGTTTCTCTCTCTGTCTCCCCAGTGTTTCTCTCTCTCTCTGTCTCTCCCCCCAGTGTTTCTCTCTCCCTATCTCTCTCCACCCAATGTTTCTCTCTCTCTCTCTGACTCTGCCCAGTGTTTCTCTCGCTCTATCTCTCTCTCCCAGTGTTTCTCTCTCTCTCTCTCTCTCCCTCTCTCTCGATCGACCTCTCTCTCAGTCTCTCCCCCCGTGTTTCTCTCTCTCTCTCTCTCTCTCTCGCTCCCCCCATTGTTTCCCTCTCTCTCTCTATCCCCCCAGTGTTTCTCTCTCTCTCTCTCTCCCCCCCAGTGTTTCTTGCTCTCTCTTCCCCCAATGTTTCTCTCTCTCTCTCCCCCAGTGTTTATCTCTACCCCCCCCAGTGTTTATCTCTCTCCCCCCCAGTGTTCCCTCTCTCTCCCCCAGTGTTTCTCTCTCTCTCTCCCCCCAGAGTTTCTCTCCCTCCCCCCAGTGTTTCTCTCTCTCTCTCTCTCCCCAGTGTTTATAATCTCTCTCTCACCAGTGCTTCTCGCTCTCTCTCTCTCCCCCGAGTGTTTCTCTCTCTCTCTCCCCCGCTTTGTTTCTCTCTCTCTCTTTGTCTCTCCCCCAGTGTTTCTCTCGCTCTCTCTCTCACCAGTGTTTCTCTCTCTCTCTCCCCCAGTGTTTCTCTCTCTCTCTCCCCCAGTGTTTGTCTCTTTCCCCCAAGTGTTTCTCTCTCTCACCCCCCCCCCAGTGATTCTCTCTCTCTCTCTCCCCACTGTTCCTCTCCCTCTAACCCAGTATTTCTCTCTCTCTCTCTCTCCACTCCTAGTGTTTATCTCTCTCTCACCGCCCCCCCCCATTGTTTCCCTCTCTCTCACCCCCCAGGGTTTCTCTCTCTCTCTCCCCCGAGTGTTTCTCTCTCTCTCCCCCAGTGCTTCTCTCTCTCTCTCCCCCCAGTGTTTCTCTCTCTCTCCCTCCAGTGTTACTATCTCTCTCTCTCCACCCCGAGTGTTTCTCTCTCTCTCTCCCCACAGTGTTTCTCTCTCTCTCTCTCTCTCTCTCTCTCTCCCCAGTGTTTCTCTCTCACTCTCTCTCTCCCCAGTGTTTCTCTCTCACTCTCTCTCTCCCCAGTGTTTCACTCTCTCTCTCTCCCCCCAGTGTTTCTCTCTCTCCCCCCAGTGTCTGTCTCTCTCCCCCCAGTGTTTATCTCTCTCCCCCCCAGTGTTCCCTCTCTCTCCCCCAGTGTTTCTCTCTCTCTCCCCCCAGAGTTTCTCTCCCTCCCCCCAGTGTTTCTCTCTCTCTCTCTCTCCCCAGTGTTTATAATCTCTCTCTCACCAGTGCTTCTCGCTCTCTCTCTCTCTCCCCCGAGTGTTTCTCTCTCTCTCTCCCCCGCTTTGTTTGTCTCTCTCTCTCTGTCTCTCCCCCAGTGTTTCGCTCGCTCTCTCTCTCACCAGTGTTTCTCTCTCTCTCTCCCCCAGTGTTTCTCTCTCTCTCTCCCCAGTTTTTGTCTCTTTCCCACCAGTGTTTCTCTCTCTCTCCCCCCAGTGTTTTCTCTCTCTCCCCCCAGTGTTTCTCTCTCCACCCCCCAGTGTTTTTTTCTCTCTCTCTCTCCGCAGTGTTTCTCTCTCTGTCTCCCCAGTGTTTCTCTCTCTCTCTGTCTCTCCCCCCAGTGTTTCTCTTTCCCTATCTCTCTCCACCCAATGTTTCTCTCTCTCTCTCTGACTCTGCCCAGTGTTTCTCTCGCTCTCTCTCTCTCTCCCAGTGTTTCTCTCTCTCTCTCTCTCTCCCTCTCTCTCGATCGACCTCTCTCTCAGTCTCTCCCCCCGTGTTTCTCTCTCTCTCTCTCTCTCTCTCGCTCCCCCCATTGTTTCCCTCTCTCTCTCTATCCCCCAGTGTTTCTCTCTCTCTCTCTCCCCCCCCCCAGTGTTTCTTGCTCTCTCTTCCCCCAATGTTTCTCTCTCTCTCTCCCCCAGTGTTTATCTCTACCCCCCCCCAGTGTTTATCTCTCTCCCCCCCAGTGTTCCCTCTCTCTCCCCCAGTGTTTCTCTCTCTCTCTCCCCCCAGAGTTTCTCTCCCTCCCCCCAGTGTTTCTCTCTCTCTCTCTCTCCCCAGTGTTTATAATCTCTCTCTCACCAGTGCTTCTCGCTCTCTCTCTCTCCCCCGAGTGTTTCTCTCTCTCTCTCTCCCGCTTTGTTTCTCTCTCTCTCTTTGTCTCTCCCCCAGTGTTTCTCTCGCTCTCTCTCTCACCAGTGTTTCTCTCTCTCTCTCCCCCAGTGTTTCTCTCTCTCTCTCCCCCAGTGTTTGTCTCTTTCCCCCAAGTGTTTCTCTCTCTCACCCCCCCCCCCAGTGATTCTCTCTCTCTCTCTCCCCACTGTTTCTCTCCCTCTAACCCAGTATTTCTCTCTCTCTCTCTCTCCACTCCTAGTGTTTATCTCTCTCTCACCGCCCCCCCCCATTGTTTCCCTCTCTCTCACCCCCCAGGGTTTCTCTCTCTCTCTCCCCCGAGTGTTTCTCTCTCTCTCCCCCAGTGCTTCTCTCTCTCTCTCCCCCCAGTGTTTCTCTCTCTCTCCCTCCAGTGTTACTCTCTCTCTCTCTACCCCGAGTGTTTCTCTCTCTCTCTCCCCACAGTGTTTCTCTCTCTCTCTCTCTCTCTCTCTCCCCAGTGTTTCTCTCTCACTCTCTCTCTCCCCAGTGTTTCTCTCTCACTCTCTCTCTCCCCAGTGTTTCACTCTCTCTCTCTCCCCCCAGTGTTTCTCTCTCTCCCCCCAGTGTCTGTCTCTCTCCCCCCAGTGTTTGTCTCTCTCTCTCTCCACCCACATTGCCTCTCTCTCTCTCTCTATCTCTCCCCCCCCTGTGTTTCTCTGTGTCTCTCTCCCCCCAGTGTTTCTCTCTCTCTCTCTCTCCCCCCCCCATTGTTTCTCTCTCTCTCTCTCTCCCCAGTGTTTCACTCTCTGTCTCTCTCTCCCCCAGTGTTTCTCTCTTTCCCCCAGTGTTTCTCTCTCTCTCTCTCCCCCCAGTGTTTCTCTCTCTCTCCCCAGTGTTTCTCTCTCTCCACCCCCAGTGTTTCTTTCTCTCTCTCTCCACCCCCAGTGTTTCTCTGTCTCGCTCTCCACCCAGTGGTTCTCTCTCTCTCCCCACAGTGTTTCTCTCTGTCTCTCTCTCCCCCAGTGTTTCTCTCTTTCCCCCAGTGTTTCTCTCTCTCTCTCTCCCCCCAGTGTTTCTCTCTCTCTCCCCAGTGTTTCTCTCTCTCTCCCTACCCCTAGTGTTTCTTTCTCTCTCCCCCTAGTGTTTCTCTCTCTCTCTCTCTCTCTCTCTCTTCAGTGCTTCACTCTCTCTCTCTCCCCAGTGCTTCACTCGCTCTCTCCCCCCAGTGTTTCTCTCTCTCCCTCCCCCCAGTGATTCTCTCTCTCCCCCAGTGTTTCTCTCTCTCTCCCCCAGTGTCTCTCTCTCTCTCTCTCCCCAGTGTTGCTCTCTCTCTCTCTCCCCCCAGTGTTTCTCTCTCTCTCTCTCTCCCCAGTGTTTCTCTCTCTCTCTCTCACCCCAGTGTTTCTCTCTGTTTCTTTCTCTCCCCCCATTGTTTCTCTCTCTCTCTCCCCCAGTGTTTCTCTCTCTCTCTCTCCCCCAGTGTTTCTCTCTCTCTCTCCCCCAGTGTATCTCTCTCTCCCCCCCCAGTGATTCTCTCTCTCTCCACCCATAGTGTTTCCCCTCTCTCCCCCCAGTGTTTCCCTCTCTCTCCCCCCAGTGTTTCCCTCTCTCTCCCCCCAGTGTTTTTCTCTCTCTCCCCCCAGTGTTTCTCTCTCCACCCCCCAGTGTTTTTTCTCTCTCTCTCTCTCCGCAGTGTTTCTCTCTCTCTCTCCCCGGTGTTTATCTCTCTCCCCCCCAGTGTTTAACTCTCTCCCCCCCAGTGTTGCCTCTCTCACCCCCAGTGTTTCTCTCTCTGTCTCCCCCCAGAGTTTCTCTCTCTCCCCCCAGTGTTTCTCTCTCTCTCTCCCCAGTGTTTATAATCTCTCTCTCACCAGTGCTTCTCGCTCTCTCCCTCTCCCCCGAGTGTTTTTCTCTCTCTCTCCCCCGCTTTGTTTCTCTCTCTCTCTTTGTCTCTCCCCCAGTGTTTCTCTCGCTCTCTCTCTCACCAGTGTTTCTCTCTCTGCTCTCCCCCAGTGCTTCTCTCTCTCTCTCCCCCAGTGTTTCCCTCTCTCTCCCCCCTAGTTTTTCTCTCTCTCTCTCCCAGTGTTTCTCTCTCTCTCCCCCCAGTGTTTCCCTCTCCCTCCCCCCAAGTGTTTATCTCTACCCCCTGTGTTACTATATCTCTCTCCACCCCCAGTGTTTCTCTCTCTCTCCCCCCAGTGTTTCTCTCTCTCTCTCTCCCCCCAGTGTTTCTCTCTCTCTCTCTCTCTCTCTACCCAGTGTTTCACTCTCTCTCTCCCCACAGTGTTTCTCTCTCTCCCCCCAGTGTTTGTCTCTCTCTCTCCACCCCCGTGCTTCTTTCTGTCTCTCCCTATACCCCCAGTGTTTCTCTCTCTCTCCCCCAGTGTTTCTCTCTCTCTCTACCCCCAGTCTCTCTCTCTCTCTCTCTCTCCCAGTGTTTCTCTCTCTCTCTCTCCCCCAGTGTTTCTCTCTCTCTCTCCCCCAGTGTTTCTCTCTCTCTCTCCCACCAGTGTTTCCCTCTCTCCCCCCAGTCTTTCTCTCTCTCCCTCTCTCTCCCCCACTGTTTCGCTCTCTCTCTCTCTCCCCCCATTGTTTCTCTCTCTCTCCCCCCAGTGTTTCCCTCTCTCTCCCCCCTAGTTTTTATCTCTCTCTCCCCCATGTGTTTCTCTCTCTCTCCCCCCAGTGTTTCCCTCTCTCTTCCCCCGAGTTTTTCTCTCTCTCTCCCACCGCAGTGTTTCTCACTCACTCACTCCACCCCCAGTGTTTCTCTCTCTCTCTCTCTCCCCCCAGTGTTTCTCTCTCTCTCTTCCCCCAGTGTTTCCCACTCTCTCCCCCCTAGTTTTGCTCTCTCTCACCCCAGTGTTTCTCTCTGTTTCTTTCTCTCCCCCCATTGTTTCTCTCTCTCTCTCCCCCAGTGTTTCTCTCTCTCTCTCTCCCCCAGTGTTTCTCTCTCTACCCCCTGTGTTACCATATCTCTCTCCACCCCCAGTGTTTCTCTCTCTCTCCCCCCAGTGTTTCTCTCTCTCTCTCTCCCCCCCAGTGTTTCTCTCTCTCTCTCTCTCTCTCTCCCCAGTGTTTCCCCTCTCTCCCCCCAGTGTTTCCCTCTCTCTCCCCCCAGTGTTTCCCTCTCTCTCCCCCCAGTGTTTTTCTCTCTCTCCCCCAGTGTTTCTCTCTCCACCCCCCAGTGTTTTTTCTCTCTCTCTCTCTCCGCAGTGTTTCTCTCTCTCTCTCCCCGGTGTTTATCTCTCTCCCCCCCAGTGTTTATCTCTCTCCCCCTCAGTGTTGCCTCTCTCACCCCCAGTGTTTCTCTCTCTGTCTCCCCCCAGAGTTTCTCTCTCTCCCCCCAGTCTTTCTCTCTCTCTCTCCCCAGTGTTTATAATCTCTCTCTCACCAGTGCTTCTCGCTCTCTCCCTCTCCCCCGAGTGTTTCTCTCTCTCTCTCCCCCGCTTTGTTTCTCTCTCTCTTTGTCTCTCCCCCAGTGTTTCTCTCGCTCTCTCTCTCACCAGTGTTTCTCTCTCTCACCCCCCGCAGTGTTTCTCTCTCTCTCTCTCTCCACCCCCAGTGTTTCTCTCTATCTCTCTCCCCCCAGTGTTTCTCTCTCTCTCTTTCCCCGGTGTTTCTCTCTCTCTCCCCCCCAGTATTTCGCGCTCTCTCTCTCCCCCAGTATTTCTCGCTCTCTCTCTCTCCCCAGTGTTTCTCTCTCTCCCCCCAAGTGTTTCTCTCTACCCCCTGTGTTTCTATCTCTCTCTCTACCCCCAGTGTTTCTCTCTCTCCCCCCCCAGTGTTTCTCTCTCTCTCTCTCCCCCCAGTGTTTCTCTCTCTCTCTCTCTCCCCCCAGTGTTTCTCTCTCTCTCTCTCCCCCCAGTGTTTCCCTCTCTCTCCCCCCAGTTTTTTTCTCTCTCTCTCCCCCCAGTGTTTCTCTCTCACTCTCTCCCCCAGTGTTTCTCTCTCTCTCCCCCCAGTGTTTCCCTCTCTCTCCCCACCTGTTTTTCTCTCTCTCTCTCTCTCCCCCAAGTGTTTCCCTCTCTCTTTCACCTAGTTTTTCTCTCTCTCTCCCCCCCCCACTGTTTCTCTCTCTCTCTCTCTCCCCACTGTTTCTCACTCTCCCACCGTGTTTTTTCTCTCTCTCTCCCCAGTGTTTTTTTTCTCTCTCTCTGTCCCCCCATTGTTTCTCTCTCTCTCTCTCCCCAGTGTTTCACTCTCTCTCTCTCTCTCTCTCCCCCAGTGTTTCTCTCTCTCTCTCTCCCCCAGTGTTTCTCTCTCTCTCTCTCCACCAGTGTTTCTCTCTCTCTCCCCCAACTGTTTCTCTCTCTCCCTTCCCCCAGTGTTTCTCTCTTTCTCTCCCAGTGTTTCTCTCTCTCTCTCTCTCCCCCCAGTGTTTCACTCTCTCTCTCGCCCCAGTGTTTCTCTGTCTCCCCCATTGATGGTCTCCCTCTCTCTCTCTCCTCCCCCAGTGTTTCTTTCTCTCTCTCTCTCTCCCCCCAGTGTTTCTCTGTCTCTCTCTCCCCCAGTGCTTCTCTCTCTCTCTCCCCCAGTGTTTCCCACTCTCTACCCCCTAGTTTTTTTCTCTCTCTCTCTCCCAGTGTTTCTCTCTCTCTCCCCCCAGTGTTTCCCTCTCTCCGCCTAGTTTTTCTCTCTCTCCCCCCAAGTGTTTCTCTCGACCCCCTGTGTTTCTATCTCTCTCTACCACCAGTGTTTAACTCTCTCTCCCCCCAGTGTTTCTCTCTCTCTCTCTCTCTCTCTCTCCCCAGTGCTTCACTCTCTCTCTCCCCCCAGTGTATCTCTCTCTCCCCCCAGTGTTTGTCTCTCTCTCTCCACCCCCAGTGCTTCTTTCTGTCTCTCCCTATACCCCCAGTGTTTCTCTGTCCCTCCCCCAGTGTTTCTCTCTCTCTCTCTCCCCCCAGTGTTTCCCTCTCTCTACCCCCCAGTGTTTCTCTCTCTCTCTCTCCCCCCAGTGTTTATCTCTCTCTCTCTCCCCCAGTGTTTCTCTCTCTCTCTCCCCCCAGTGTTTCTCTCTCTCTCCCCCCAGTGTTTCTCTCTCTCTCCCCCCTCGTTTTTCTATCTCTCCCCCCGCAGTGTTTCTCTCTCTCTCTCTACCCCCAGTGTTTTTCTCTCTCTCGACCCCCATTGTTTTTCTCTCTCTCTTCCCCCAGTGTTTCTCCCTCTATCTCTCCCAGTGTTTCTCTCTCTCTCCCCCCAGTATTTCGCGCTCTATCTCTCCCCCAGTATTTCTCGCTCTCTCTCTCCCCCGGTGTTTCTCTCTCTCTCTCTCCCCCCAGTGTTTCTCTCTCTCTCTCCCCCAGTGTTTCTCTCTCTCTACCCCCAGTGTTTCCATCTCTCTCCCACCTAGTTTTTCTCTCTCTCTCCACCCCCAGTGTTTCTCTCTCTCTCTCTCCCCCAGTGTTTCTCTCTCTCTCTCTCCCGCAGTGTTTCTCTCTATCTCTCCCTCCCCCAGTGTTTCTCTCTCTCTCTTCCCCCAGTATTTCTCTCTCTCTCCCCCAGTGTTTCTCTCTCTTCTCTCCCCCCAGTGTTTCACTCTCTCTCTCCCCCCAGTGTTTCTCTGTCACCCCCCAGTGTTTGTCTCCCTCTCTCTCTCCACCCCCAGTGTTTCTTTCTCTCTCTCTCCCCCAGTGTTTCCCTCTCTCTACCCCCTAGTTTTCCTCTCTCTCACTCTCTCCCAGTGTCTCTCTCTCTCTCCCCCCCGTGTTTCCCTCTCTCTCCCCCTAGTTTTGCTCTTTCTCCCCCCAAGTGTTTCTCTCTCCCCCCCCAGTGTTTGTCTCTCTATCTCTCCACGCCCAGTGCTTCTTTCTGTCTCTCCCTATACCCCCAGTGTTTCTCTCTCTCTCCCCAATGTTTCTCACTCTCTCCCCCCAGTGTTTCCCTCTCTCTACCCCCCAGTGTTTCTCTCTCTCTCTCTCCCCCCAGTGTTTCTCTCTCTCTCCCCCAGTGTTTCTCTCTCTCTCTCTCTCCCCAGTGTTTCTCTCTCTCTCCCCCCAGTGTTTCTCTATCTCTCTCTCTCTCTCTCCCCCCAGTGTTTCTCTCTCTCTCACTCCCCAGTGTTTCACTCTCTCTCTCCCCCCAGTGTTTCTCTCTCTCCCCCCAGTGTCTGTCTCTCTCTCTCTCCACCCCAGTGTTTCTTTTTCTCTCTCTCTCTCCCAGTATTTCTCTCTCTCTCCCCCAGTGATTCTCTCTCTCTGTCCCCCCAGTGTTTCCCTCTCTCACCCCCAGTGTTTCTCTCTCTCTCCCCCCAGTGTTTCTCTCTCTCTCTCTCTCCCCCAGTGTTTCTCTCTCTCTCCCCAGTGTTTCTCTCTCTCTCCCCCCTAGTTTTTCTCTCTCTCTCCCCCAAGTGTTTCTCTCTCTCTCTCCCCCCAGTGTTTCCCTCTCTCTTCCCCCTAGTTTTTCTCTCTCTCCCCCCGCAGTGTTTCTCTCGCTCTCTCTTCCCCCAGTGTTTCTCTCTCTCTCCCCCCCCCCAGTGTTTCTCTCTCTCTCCCTCCAGTATTTCGCGCTCTCTCTCTCCCCCAGTATTTCTCGCTCTCTCTCTCCCCCAGTGTTTCTCTCTCTCTCTTCCCCCACTGTTTCTCTCTCTCTCTCCCCCAGTGTTTCTCTCTCTCTCCCCCCAGTGTTTCCATCTCTCTCCCACCTAGTTTTTCTCTCTCTCTGCCCCCCCACACTGTTTCTCTCTCTCTCTCCACCCCCAGCGTTTCTCTCTCTCTCTCTCTCCCCCAGTGTTTCTCTCTCTCTCTCTCTCTCTCTCCCCCAGTGTTTCTCTCTCTCTCTTCCCCCAGTGTTTCTCTCTCGCTCTCTCCCCAGTGTTTCTCTCTCTCTCTCTCTCCCCCCAGTGTTTCACACTCTCTCCCCCCCCCAGTGTTTCTCTGTCTCCCCCCAGTGTTTGACTCCCTCTCTCTCTCCACCCCCAGTGTTTGTTTCTCTCTCTCTCTCCCCCCAATGTTTCTCTGGCTCTCTCTCCCCCAGTGCTTCTCTCTCTCTCTCCCCTAGTGTTTCCCTCTCTCTCCCCACTAGTTTTTCTCTCTCTCTCTCTCCCAGTGTTTCTCTCTCTCTCCCCCCAGTGTTTCCCTCTCTCTCCCCGCTAGTTTTTCTATCTCTCCCCCAAGTGTTTCTCTCTACCCCCTGTGTTACTATCTCTCTCTCCACCCCCAGTGTTTCTCTCTCTCTCCCCCCAGTGTTTCTCTCTCTCTCTCTCCCCCAGTGTTTCTCTCTCTCTCTCTCTCTCTCTCCCCCAGTGTTTCTCTCTCTCTCTCCCCCAGTGTTTCTCTCTCTCTCTCCCCCAGTGTTTCCCTCTCTCCCCCCAGTCTTTCTCTCTCCCTCTCTCTCCCCCACTTTTTCGCGCTCTCTCTCTCTCCCCCCATTGTTTCTCTCTCTCTCCCCCCAGTGTTTCCCTCTCTCTCCCCCCTAGTTTTTATATCTCTCTCCCCCAAGTGTTTCTCTCTCTCTCCCCCCAGTGTTTCCCTCTCTCTTCCCCCGAGTTTTTCTCTCTCTCTCCCCCCGCAGTGTTTCTCTCTCACTCTCTCCACCCCCAGTGTTTCTCTCTCTCTCTCTCCACCCAGTGTTTCTCTCTCTCTCTTCCCTCAGTGTTTCCCACTCTCTCCCCCCTAGTTTTTCTCTCTCCCCCCAAGTGTTTCTCTCTACCCCCTGTGTTTCTATCTCTCTCTCCACCCCCAGTGTTTCTCTCTCTCTCCCCCCAGTGTTTCTCTCTCTCTCTCTCTCTCTCTCCCCAGTGTTTCTCTCTCTCTGTCTCTCTCTCTCCCCAGTGTTTCACTCTCTCTCTCCCCACTGTGTTTCTCTCTCTCCCCCCAGTGTTTGTCTCTCTCTCTCTCCACCCCCAGTGCTTCTTTCTGTCTCTCCCTATACCCCCAGTGTTTCTCTCTCTCTCCCCCAGTGTTTCTCTCTCTCTCTACCCCCAGCGTTTCACTCTCGCTCTCTCTCTCCCAGTGTTTCTCTCTCTCTCTCTCTCCCCCCAGTGTTTCCCTCTCTCCCCCCAGTCTTTCTCTCTCTCTCTCTCTCTCTCTCTCACCCCCCATTGTTTCTCTCTCTCTCCCCCCAGTGTTTCCCTCTCCCTCCCCCCTAGATTTATCTCTCTCTCCCCCAAGTGTTTCTCTCTCTCTCTCCCCCCAGTGTTTCCCTCTCTCTTCCCCCGAGTTTTTCTCTCTCTCTCCCCCCGCAGTGTTTCTCTCTCTCTCTCTCCACCCCCAGTGTTTCTCTCTCTCTCTCTCTCTCTCTCCCCCCAGTGTTTCTCTCTCTCTCTTCCCCTGGTGTTTCTCTCTCTCTCTCCCCCCCAGTGTTTCTCTCTCTCTCCCCCCAGTATTTCGCGCTCTCTCTCTCCCCCAGTATTTCTCGCTCTCTCTCTCCCCCAGTGTTTCTCTCTCTCTCTCCCCCCAAGTGTTTCTCTCTACCCCCTGTGTTTCTATCTCTCTCTCTACCCCCAGTGTTTCTCTCTCTCTCCCCCCAGTGTTTCTCTCTCTCTCTCTCTCCCCCAGTGTTTCTCTCTCTCTCTCTCTCTCCCCAGTGTTTCTCTCTCTCTCTCTCCCCCCAGTATTTCCCTCTCTCTCCCCCCAGTTTTTCTCTCTCTCTCCCCCCAGTGTTTCTCTCTCACTCTCTCCCCCAGTGTTTCTCTCTCTCTCCCCCAGTGTTTCCCTTTCTCTCCCCACCTGTTTTTCTCTCTCTCTCTCTCTCCCCCAAGTGTTTCCCTCTCTCTTTCACCTAGTTTTTCTCTCTCTCTCCCCCCACTGTTTCTCTCTCTCTCTCTCTGCCCCCAGTCTTTCTCTCTCTCTCTCCCCCCACTGTCTCTCACTCTCCAACCGTGTTTTTTCTCTCTCTCTCCCCAGTGTTTTTTTTCTCTCTCTCTGTCCCCCATTGTTTCTCTCTCTCTCTCTCCCCAGTCTCTCTCTCTCTCCCTCTCTCTCTCTCCCCATTGTTTCACTCTCTCCCTCCCCCCAGTGTTTCTATCTCTCCCCCAGTGTTTCTCTCTCTCTCTCTCCACCACCAGTGTTTATCTCTCTCCCCCCCCCCCAGTGTTTCTCTCTCTCTCTCGCTCTCCCTGTGTTTCACTCTCTCTCCCCCCAGTGTTTGTCTCTCTCTCTCCACCCTCAGTATTTCTTTCTCTCTCTTTCTCTACCCCAGTGTTTCTCTGTCTCTCTCTCCCCCCAGTGTTTCTCTCTCTCTCTCCCCCAGTGTTTCTCTCTCTCTCTCCCGACAGTGTTTCTCTCTCTTTCTCTCGCACAATGTTTCTCTCTCTCTCCCCCCAGTGTTTCCCCTCTCTCTCCCCACCTGTTTTTTCTCTCTCTCTCTCCCCCAAGTGTTTCCCTCTCTCTTTCACCTAGTTTTTCTCTCTCTCTCCCCCCCACTGTTTCACTCTCTCTCTCTCTGCCCCCAGTCTTTCTCTCTCTCTCTCTCCCCCCACTGTCTCTCACTCTCCAACCGTGTTTTTTCTCTCTCTCTCCCCAGTGTTTTTTTTTCTCTCTCTCTGTCCCCCCATTGTTTCTCTCTCTCTCTCTCCCCAGTGTCTCTCTCTCTCTCTCTCTCTCCCCATTGTTTCACTCTCTCCCTCCCCCCAGTGTTTCTATCTCTCCCCCCAGTGTTTCTCTCTCTCTCTCTCCACCACCAGTGTTTCTCTCTCTCCCCCCCCCAGTGTTTCTCTCTCTCTCTCGCTCTCCCCTGTGTTTCACTCTCTCTTCCCCAGTGTTTGTCTCTCTCTCTCCACCCTCAGTATTTCTTTCTCTCTCTCTCTCTACCCCCAGTGTTTCTATTTCTCTCTCTCCCCCCAGTGTTTCTCTCTCTCTCTCCCACAGTGTTTCTCTCTCTCTCTCCCCGACAGTGTTTCTCTCTCTTTCTCTCGCCCAATGTTTCTCTCTCTCTCCCCCCAGTGCTTCCGTCTCTCTCCCCCCTAGTTTTTCACTGTCTCTCCCCCAGTGTTTCTCTCTCTCCCCCCACGTTCTCTCTCTCTCTCTCTCTCTCTGCCCCCAGGGTTTCTCTCTCTCTCTCTCTGCCCGCAGTGTTTCTCTCTCTCTCTCCCCCCAGTGTTTCTCTCTCTACCCCCAGTGTTTTTCTCTCTCCCTCTCTCTCTCTCCCCAGTGTTTCTGTCTCTCTCTCTCTCTCTCTCTCCCCAGTGTTTCTGTCTCTCTCTCTCTCTCTCTCCCCAGTATTCCTCTCTCTCTCTCTCTCCCAGTGTTTCTCTCTCTCTCTCTCTCCCCAGTGTTTCTCTCTCTCTCTGACCCCCAGGGTTTCTCTCTCTCTCTCTCTGCCCCCAGGGTTTCTCGCTCTCTCTCTCTGCCCCCAGGGTTTCTCTCTCTCTCTCTCTCTGCCCCCAGGGTTTCTCTCTCTCTCTCTCTGCCCCCAGTGTTTCTCTCTCTCTCTCTCTCCCCCCAGTGTTTCTCACTCTACCCCCGTGTTTTTTCTCTCTCTCTCACCAGTGTTTTTTCTCTCTCTCTCTCTGTCCCCCCATTGTTTCTCTCTCTCTCTCCCCAGTGTTTCTCTCTCTCTCTCTCTCTCCCCAGTGTTTCACTCTCTCTCTCCCCCAGTGTTTCTCTCTCTCCGCCCAGTGTTTGTCTCTCTCTCCCCCCAGTGTTTATCATCTCTCTCTCTCCCCCAGTGTTTCTCTCTCTCTCTCACCCCAGTGTTTCTCTCTCTCTCCCCCCAGTGTTTCTCTCTCTCTCCCCCCTCGTTTTTCTATCTCTCCCCCCGCAGTATTTCTCTCTCTCTCTCTCTCTACCCCCAGTGTTTCTCTCTCTCTCGACCCCCATTGTTTTTCTCTCTCTCTTCCCCCAGTGTTTCTCTCTCTATCTCTCCCAGTGTTTCTCTCTCTCTCCCCCCAGTATTTCGCGCTCTATCTCTCCCCCAGTATTTCTCTCTCTCTCTCTCCCCCGGTGTTTCTGTCTCTCTCTCTTCCCCCAGTGTTTCTCTCTCTCTCTCCCCAGTGTTTCTCTCTCTCTACCCCCAGTGTTTCCATCTCTCTACCACCTATTTTTTCTCTCTCTCTCTCCACCCCCAGTGTTTCTCTCTCTCTCTCTCTCTCCCAGTGTTTCTCTGTCACCCCCCAGTGTTTGTCTCCCTCTCTCTCTCCACCCCCAGTGTTTCTTTCTCTCTCTCTCCCCCCAATATTTCCCTGACTCTCTCTCCCCCAGTGCTTCTCTCTCTCTCTCCCCCAGAGTTTCCCTCTCTCTACCCCCTAGTTTTCCTCTCTCTCACTCTCTCCCAGTGTCTCTCTCTCTCTCCCCCCAGTGTTTCCCTCTCTCTCCCCCTAGTTTTGCTCTTTCTCCCCCCAAGTGTTTCTCTCTCTCCCCCCAGTGTTTGTCTCTCTCTCTCCACGCCCAGTGCTTCTTTCTGTCTCTCCCTATACCCCCAGTGTTTCTCTCTCTCTCCCCCAATGTTTCTCACTCTCTCCCCCCAGTGTTTCCCTCTCTCTACCCCCCAGTGTTTCTCTCTCTCTCTCCCCCAGTGTTTCTCTCTCTCTCCCCCAGTGTTTCTCTCTCTCTCCCCCCAGTGTTTCTCTCTCTGAGAAAGCTTGTGAATTTAAAATAAAATTGCTGGACTATAACTTGGTGTTGTAAAATTGTTTACAATTGTCTCTCCCCAGTGTTTCCCTCTCTCTTCCCCCTAGTTTTTCTCTCTCTCCCCCCGCAGTGTTTCTCTCTCTCTCTCTTCCCCCAGTGTTTCTCTCTCCCCCCCCCCCCCAGTGTTTCTCTCTCTCTCCCTCCAGTATTTCGCGCTCACTCTCTCCCCCGGTATTTCTCGCTCTCTCTCTCCCCCAGTGTTTCTCTCTCTCTCTTCCCCCACTGTTTCTCTCTCTCTCTCCCCCAGTGTTTCTCTCTCTCTCCCCCCAGTGTTTCCATCTCTCTCCCACCTAGTTTTTCTCTCTCTCTGCCCCCCACACTGTTTCTCTCTCTCTCTCCACCCCCAGCGTTTCTCTCTCTCTCTCTCTCCCCCAGTGTTTCTCTCTCTCTCTCTCTCTCCCCCAGTGTTTCTCTCTCTCTCTCTCCACCAGCGTTTCTCTCTCTCTCCCCCAGTGTTTCTCTCTCTCTCTTCCCCCAGTGTTTCTCTCTCGCTCTCTCCCCCAGTGTTTCTCTCTCTCTCTCTCTCCCACCAGTGTTTCACATTCTCTCCCCCCCCCCCCAGTGTTTCTCTGTCTCCCCCCAGTGTTTGTCTCCCTCTCTCTCTCCACCCCCAGTGTTTGTTTCTCTCTCTCTCTCCCCCCAATGTTTCTCTGGCTCTCTCTCCCCCATTGCTTCTCTCTCTCTCCCCCAGTGTTTCCCTCTCTCTCCCCACTAGTTTTTCTCTCACTCTCTCTCCCAGTGTTTCTCTCTCTCTCCCCCCAGTGTTTCCCTCTCTCTCCCCGCTAGTTTTTCTCTCTCTCCCCCCAAGTGTTTCTCTCTACCCCCTGTGTTACTATCTCTCTCTCCACCCCCAGTGTTTCTCTCTCTCTCCCCCCAGTGTTTCTCTCTCTCTCTCTCTCCCCCAGTGTTTCTCTCTCTCTCTCCCCCAGTGTTTCTCTCTCTCCCCTCAGTGTTTCCCTCTCTCCCCCCAGTCTTTCTCTCTCTCTCTCTCTCCCCCACTGTTTCTCTCTCTCTCTCTCTACCCCCAGTGTTTCTCTCTCTCTCCCCCCAGTGTTTCTCTCTCTCTCCCCCCAGTGTTTCTCCATCTCTCTCTCTCTCCCCAGTGTTTCTCTCTCTCTCTCTCCCCCCAGTGTTTCCCTCTCTCTCCCCCCAGTTTTTCTCTCTCTCTCCCCCCAGTGTTTCTCTCTCACTCTCTCCCCCAGTGTTTCTCTCTCTCTCTCCCCCCAGTGTTTCCCTCTCTCTCCCCACCTGTTTTTCTCTCTCTCTCTCTCTCCCCCAAGTGTTTCCCTCTCTCTTTCACCTAGTTTTTCTCCCTCTCTCCCCCCCCACTGTTTCTCTCTCTCTCTCTCTGCCCCCAGTCTTTCTCTCTCTCTCTCTCCCCCCACTGTCTCTCACTCTCCCACCGTGTTTTTTCTCTCTCTCTCCCCAGTGTTTTTTTCTCTCTCTCTGTCCCCCATTGTTTCTCTCTCTCTCTCTCCCCAGTGTTTCTCTCTCTCTCTCTCTCTCTCTCCCCATTGTTTCACTCTCTCCCTCCCCCCAGTGTTTCTAACTCTCCCCCCAGTGTTTCTCTCTCTCTCTCTCCACCACCAGTGTTTCTCTCTCTCTCCCCCCCCCCCAGTGTTTCTCACTCTCTCTCGCTCTCCCCTGTGTTTCACTCTCTCTCCCCCCAGTGTTTGTCTCTCTCTCTCCACCCTCAGTATTTCTTTCTCTCTCTCTCTCTACCCCCAGTGTTTCTCTGTCTCTCTCCCCCAGTGTTTCTCTCTCTCTCTCCCCGACAGTGTTTCTCTCTCTTTCTCTCGCCCAATGTTTCTCTCTCTCTCCCCCCAGTGCTTCCCTCTCTCTCCCCCCTAGTTTTTCACTCTCTCTCCCCCCACGTTGTCTCTCTCTCTCTCTCTCTGCCCCCAGGGTTTCTCTCTCTCTCTCTCTGCCCCCAGTGATTCTCTCTCTCTCTCTCCCCCCAGTGTTTCTCTCTCTACCCCCAGTGTTTTTCTCTCTCTCTCTCTCTCCCCAGTGTTTCTATCTCTCTCTCTCTCTCCCCAGTGTTTCTGTCTCTCTCTCTCTCTCTCTCTCCCCAGTGTTTCTCTCTCTCTCTCTCTCCCAGTGTTTCTCTCTCTCTCTCTCTCCCCAGTGTTTCTCTCTCTCTCTGCCCCCAGGGTTTCTCTCTCTCTCTCTCTGCCCCCAGGGTTTCTCTCTCTCTCTCTCTCTGCCCTCAGGGTTTCTCTCTCTCTCTCTCTCTGCCCCCAGGGTTTCTCTCTCTCTCTCTCTGCCCCCAGTGTTTCTCTCTCTCTCTCTCTCCCCCAGTGTTTCTCACTCTCCCCCCGTGTTTTTTCTCTCTCCCTCACCAGTGTTTTTTCTCTCTCTCTCTCTGTCCCCCCATTGTTTCTCTCTCTCTCTCCCCAGTGTTTCTCTCTCTCTCTCTCGCTCTCTCTCTCCCCAGTGTTTCACTCTCTCTCTCCCCCCAGTGTTTCTATCTCTCCGCCCAGTGTTTGTCTCTCTCTCTCTCCCAGTATTTCTCTCTCTACCCCCATTGTTTCCCTCTGTATCTCTCCCCCAGTGTTTCCCTTTGTCTCTCTCCCCCCTGTGTTTCACTCTCTCTCTCTCCCCCAGTGTTTCTCTCTCTCTCCCCCCGCAGTGTTTCTCTCTCTCTCTGTCTCCCCCCAGTGTTTCTCTCTCTCTCCCCAGTTTTTATATCTCTCCCCCCCAGTGTTTCCCTCTCTATCTCCCCCCAGTGTTTCTCTCTCTCTCTCTCCCCGCAGTATTTCACTCTCCCCCCAGTCCTCTCTCTCTCTCTCTCTCTCCCCAGTCTTTCTCTCCCTCTATCTCCCCCCAGAGTTTCTCTCTCTCTCCCCCCAGTGTTTCTCTCTTTCTCTCCCCCCAGTGTTTCTCTCTCTACCCCCAGTGTTTTTCTCTCTCTCTCTCTCTCCCCAGTGTTTCTATCTCTCTCTCTCTCTCTCTCCCCAGTGTTTCTGTCTCTCTCTCTCTCTCTCTCTCCCCAGTGTTTCTCTCTCTCTCTCTCTCCCAGTGTTTCTCTCTCTCTCTCCCCAGTGTTTCTCTCTCTCTCTGCCCCCAGGGTTTCTCTCTCTCTCTCTCTGCCCCCAGGGTTTCTCTCTCTCTCTCTCTGCCCTCAGGGTTTCTCTCTCTCTCTCTCTCTGCCCCCAGGGTTTCTCTCTCTCTCTCTCTGCCCCCAGTGTTTCTCTCTCTCTCTCTCTCCCCCCAGTGTTTCTCACTCTCCCCCCGTGTTTTTTCTCTCTCTCTCACCAGTGTTTTTTCTCTCTCTCTCTCTGTCCCCCCATTGTTTCTCTCTCTCTCTCCCCAGTGTTTCTCTCTCTCTCTCTCTCTCTCTCCCCCCAGTGTTTCTATCTCTCCGCCCAGTGTTTGTCTCTCTCTCTCTCCCAGTATTTCTCTCTCTACCCCCATTGTTTCCCTCTGTATCTCTCCCCCAGTGTTTCCCTTTGTCTCTCTCCCCCCTGTGTTTCACTCTCTCTCTCTCCCCCAGTGTTTCTCTCTCTCTCCCCCCGCAGTGTTTCTCTCTCTCTCTGTCTCCCCCCAGTGTTTCTCTCTCTCTCCCCAGTTTTTATATCTCTCCCCCCCAGTGTTTCCCTCTCTATCTCCCCCCAGTGTTTCTCTCTCTCTCTCTCCCCGCAGTATTTCACTCTCCCCCCAGTCCTCTCTCTCTCTCTCTCTCTCTCCCCAGTCTTTCTCTCCCTCTCTCTCCCCCCAGAGTTTCTCTCTCTCTCCCCCCAGTGTTTCTCTCTTTCTCTCCCCCCAGTGTTTCTCTCTTTCTCTCTCTCCCCCCAGTGTTTCTCTCTCTCACCCCCAGTGTTTCTCTCTCTCTCTCCCCCAGTGTTTCTCTCTCACTCTCTCTCCCCCCAGTGTTTCTCTCTCCCTCTCCCCCACTGTTTCTCTCTCTCTCTCCCCCAGTGTTTCTCTCTCTCTCCCCCAGTGTTTCTCTCTCTCCCCCCAGTGTTTCTCTCTCTCTCCCCCAATGTTTCTCTCTCTCTCCCCCAGTGTTTCTCTCTCTCTCCCCCAGTGTTTCTCTCTCTCTCCCCCAGTGTTTCACTCTCTCCCCCCAGTGTTTCTCTCTTTCTCTCCCCCCGAGTGTTTCTCTCTCTCTTCCCCCCAGTGTTTCTCTCTCTCTTCACCCCAGAGTTTCTCTCTCTTTCTCTCCCCCAGTATTTCTCTCTCTCTCACTCCCCATCGAGTTTCTCTGTCTCTCCCCCCCCCCAGTGTTTCCCTCTCTCTCCCCCCAGTGTTTCTCTCTCTCCCCCCAGTGTTTCTCTCTCTCTCCCCCCAGTGTTTCTCCCTCTCTCCCCCAGTGTTTCTCTCTCTATTCCCCCAGTGTTTCTCTCTCTCCCCCCCCCCCAGTGTTTCTCTCTCTCTCCCCCCAGTGTAACTCTCACCAACCCCCAGTGTTTTTATCTCTCTCTCTCTCCCCAGTGTTTCTATCTCTCTCTCTCCCCAGTGTTTCTCTCTCTCTCTCACCCCACATTGTTTCTCTCTCTCTCTCCCCCCAGTGTTTCTCTCTCTCTCCCCCAGTGTTCCCTCTCTCTCTCTCCCCCCAGTTTTTCCCTCTCTCTCTCTCCCCCCAGTGTTTCTCTCTCTCTCTCCCCCCGCAGTGTTTCCGTCTCTCTCTCCCCCCGCATTGTTTCCATCTCTCTCTCCCCCCCGCCGCAGTGTTTCCCTCTCTCTGTCTCCCCCCAGTGTTTCTCTCCCGATCTCACCCAGTATTTCTCTCTCGCCCAGTCCTTCTCTCTTTCTCTCTCTCCCCCAGTTTTTCTCTCATTCTCTCCAAGCAATGTTTCTCTCTCACTCTCTCTCCCCCCAGTGTTTCCCTCTCTCTCCCGCAGTGTTTCTCTCTCTCTCCCCCCAGCTTCTCTCTCTCTCTCTCTCTCTCTCTCTCCCCCAGTGTTTCTATTTATCTCTCTCTCTCGCAGTGTTTCTCTCTCTCTCTCACCCCACATTGTTTCTTTCTCTCTCTCTCTCTCTCCCCCCAGGGTTTCCCTCTCTCTCTCTCCCCCAGTGTTTCTCTCTCTCACCCCCCAGTGTTTCTCTCTCTCTCTCTCTCTCCCGCAGTGTTCCTCTCTCTCTCTCCCCCCCCAGTGTTTCTCTCACTCTCGCTCTCTCCCCCCAGTGTTGCTCTCTCTCTCCCCCAGTGTTGCTCTTTCTCACCCCCAGTGTCGCACTCTCTCTCCCCCAGTGTTTCTCTCTCTCTACCCAAGTGTTGCTCTCTCTCTACCCGAGTGTTGCTCTCTCTCTCCCCCAGTGTTGCTCTCTCTCTCCCCCAGTGTTGCTCTCTCTCTCCCCCAGTGTTGCTCTCTCTCCCCCAGTGTTGCTCTCTCTCTCCCCCAGTGTTGCTCTCTCTCCCCCAGTGTTGATCTCTCTCCCCCAGTGTTTCTCTCTTTCTCTCCCCCCGAGTGTTTCTCTCTCTCCGCCCCAATGTTTCTCTCTCTCTGTCTCTCTCTGCCCCGAGTGTTTCTCTCTCTCTTCCCCCCCCCCATTGATTCTCTCTCTCTTCCTCCAGTGTTCCACTCTCTCTCTCCCCCCCAGTGTTTCTCTAACTCTCGCTCTCACCCCCCAGTGTTGCTCTCTCTCTCCCCCAGTGTTGCTCTCTCTCCCCCAGTATTGCACTCTCTCTCCCCCAGTGTTGCTCTCTCTCTCCCCCAGTGTTGCTCTCTCTCTCCCCCAGTGTTGCTCTCTCTCTCCCCCAGTGTTGCTCTCTCTCCCCCAGTGTTGCTCTCTCTCCCCCAGCGTTGCTCTCTCTCTCCCCCAGTGTTGCTCTCTCTCCCCCAGTGTTGCTCTCTCTCTCCCCCAGTGTTGCTCTCTCTCTCCCCCAGTGTTGCTCTCTCTCCCCCAGTGTTTCTCTCTCTCTCCCCCCGAGTGTTTCGTGTTTCTCTCCCTCCGCCCCCCCCCCAGTGTTTCTCTCTCTCTCTCTCTCTGCTCCGAGTGTTTCTCTCTCTCCCCCCCCCCGCATTGATTCTCTCTCTCTCCCTCCAGTGTTTCTCTCTCTCTCCCCGCCCCCCCGCCCCGAGTGTTTCTCTCTCTCTCCCTGCCCCCCCGCCCCGAGTGTTTCTCTCTCTCTCCCCGCCCCCCCGCCCCGAGTGTTTCTGTCTCTCTCCCCGCCCCCCCGCCCCGAGTGTTTCTCTCTCTCTCTCCCCCCAATGTTTCTCTCTCTCTCTCTCCACCCAATGTTTCTCTCTCTCTCTCCCCCCAGTGTTTCTCTCTCTTTCTCGCCTGTGTTTCTCTCTCTCTCTCCACCCAGTGTTTCTCTCTCTCCCCCCCCCCAGTATTTCTCTCTCTCTCCCTCTCTCCCCCCAGTTATTCTCTCCCTCTCTCTCTCCCCAGTGTTTCTCTCTTTCTCTCCCCCCAGTGTTTCTCTCTTTCTCTCTCTCCCCCCAGTGTTTCTCTCTCTCACCCCCCCCCAGAGTTTCTATCTCTCTCTCCCCCAGTGTTTCTCTCTCACTCTCTCTCCCCCCAGTGTTTCTCTCTCCCTCTCCCCCACTGTTTCTCTCTCTCTCTCCCCCAGTGTTTCCCTCTCTCTCTCCCACAGTGTTTCTCTCTCTCTACCCCAGAGTTTCTCTCTCCTCCCCAGTGTTTCTCTCTCTCTCCCCCAGTGTTTCTCTCTCTCTCCCCTAGTGTTTCTCTCTCTCTCCCCCAGTGTTTCTCTCTCTCCCCCAGTGTTTCTCTCTTTCTCTCCTCCCGAGTGTTTCTCTCTCTCTTCCCCCAGTGTTTCTCTCTCTCTCCCCCCAGTGTTTCCCTCTCTCTCCCCCTAGTGTTTCTCTCTCTCTCCCCCCAGTGTTTCTCTCTCTCTTCCCCCATTGTTTCTCTCTCTCTCCCCCCAGTGTTTCTCTCTCTCTCCCCCCAGTGTAACTCTCACTAACCCCGTGTTTTTATCTCTCTCTCTCCCCGGTGTTTCTATCTCTCTCTCTCCCCAGTGTTTCTCTCTCTCTCTCACCCCACATTGTTTCTCTCTCTCTCTCTCTCTCCCCCACAGTGTTTCTCTCTCTCTCTCCCCCCAGTGTTTCTCTCTCTCTCCCCCAGTGTTCCCTCTCTCTCTCTCCCCCCAGTTTTTCCCTCTCTCTCCCCCCCAGTGTTTCTCTCTCTCTCTCCCCCCGCAGTGTTTCCGTCTCTCTCTCCCCCCGCATTGTTTCCATCTCTCTCTTCCCCACCCCTCGCAGTGTTTCCCTCTCTCTGTCTCCCCCCAGTGTTTCTCTCCCGATCTCACCCAGTATTTCCACTCGCCCAGTCCTTCTCTCTTTCTCTCTCTCCCACCAGTTTTTCTCTCATTCTCTCCCCGCAGTGTTTCTCTCTCACTCTCTCTCCCCCCAGTGTTTCCCTCTCTCTCCCGCAGTGTTTCTCTCTCTCTCTCTCCCCCCAGTTTCTCTCTCTCTCTCTCTCACTACCCCCAGTGTTTCTATCTATCTCTCTCTCTCGCAGTGTTTCTCTCTCTCTCTCTCCCCCCAGTTTCTCTCTCTCTCTCTCTCACTACCCCCAGTGTTTCTATCTATCTCTCTCTCTCGCAGTGTTTCTCTCTCTCTCTCTCACCCCACATTGTTTCTTTCTCTCTCTCTCTCTCTCTCCCCCCAGGGTTTCCCGCTCTCTCGCTCCCCCAGTGTTCCTCTCTCTCTCTCCCCCCAGTGTTTCTCTCACTCTCGCTCTCTCCCCCCAGTGTTCCTCTCTCTCTCCCCCAGTGTTGCTCTCTCTCCCCCAGTGTTGCTCTCTCTCCCCCAGTGTTGCTCTCTCTCCCCCAGCGTTGCTCTCTCTCTCCCCCAGTGTTGCTCTCTCTCCCCCAGTGTTGCTCTCTCTCTCCCCCAGTGTTGCTCTCTCTCTCCCCCAGTGTTGCTCTCTCTCCCCCACTGTTTCTCTCTCTCTCCACCCGAGTGTTTCGTGTTTCTCTCTCTCCGCCGCCCCCCCAGTGTTTCTCTCTCTCTCTCTCTCTGCCCCGAGTGTTTCTCTCTCTCCCCCCCCCCCCGCATTGATTCTCTCTCTCTCCCTCCAGTGTTTCTCTCTCTCTCCCCGCCCCCCCCCCCCGCCCCGAGTGTTTCTCTCTCTCTCCCTGCCCCCCCGCCCCGAGTGTTTCTCTCTCTCTCCCCGCCCCCCCGCCCCGAGTGTTTCTCTCTCTCTCCCCGCCCCCCCGCCCCGAGTGTTTCTCTCTCTCTCTCCCCCCAATGTTTCTCTCTCTCTCTCTCTCGACCCAATGTTTCTCTCTCTCTCTCCCCCCAGTGTTTCTCTCTCTTTCTCGCCTGTGTTTCTCTCTCTCTCTCCACCCAGTGTTTCTCTCTCTCCCCCCCCCCAGTATTTCTCTCTCTCTCCCTCTCTCCCCCCAGTTATTCTCTCCCTCTCTCTCTCCCCAGTCTTTCTCTCCCTCTCTCGCCCCCCAGAGTTTCTTTCTCTCTCCCCCCAGTGTTTCTCTCTTTCTCTCCCCCCAGTGTTTCTCTCTTTCTCTCTCTCCCCCAGTGTTTCTCTCTCTCACCCCCCCCCCCCAGTGTTTCTATCTCTCTCTCCCCCAGTGTTTCTCTCTCACTCTCTCTCCCCCCAGTGTTTCTCTCTCCCTCTCCCCCACTGTTTCTCTCTCTCTCTCCCCCAGTGTTTCCCTCTCTCTCTCCCACAGTGTTTCTCTCTCTCTTACCCCAGTGTTTCTCGCTCCTCCCCAGTGTTTCTCTCTCTCTCCCCCAGTGTTTCTCTCTCTCTCCCCTAGTGTTTCTCTCTCTCTCACCCAATGTTTCTCTCTCTCCCCCAGTGTTTCTCTCTTTCTCTCCTCCCGAGTGTTTCTCTCTCTCTTCCCCCCAGTGTTTCTGTCTCTCTCCCCCCAGTGTTTCCCTCTCTCTCCCCCTAGTGTTTCTCTCTCTCTCCCCCCAGTGTTTCTCTCTCTCTTCCCGCATTGTTTCTCTCTCTCTCCCCCCAGTGTTTCTCTCTCTCTCCCCCCAGTGTAACTCTCACCAACCCCGTGTTTTTATCTCTCTCTCTCCCCGGTGTTTCTATCTCTCTCTCTCCCCAGTGTTTCTCTCTCTCTCACACCCCACATTGTTTCTCTCTCTCTCTCTCTCTCTCTCCCCCACAGTGTTTCTCTCTCTCTCTCCCCCCAGTGTTTCTCTCTCTCTCCCCCAGTGTTCCCGCTCTCTCTCTCCCCCCAGTTTTTCCCTCTCTCTCCCCCCCCAGTGTTTCTCTCTCTCTCTCCCCCCGCAGTGTTTCCGTCTCTCTCTCCCCCCGCATTGTTTCCATCTCTCTGTTCCCCACCCCTCGCAGTGTTTCCCTCTCTCTGTCTCCCCCCAGTGTTTCTCTCCCGATCTCACCCAGTATTTCTCTCTCGCCCAGTCCTTCTCTCTTTCTCTCTCTCCCCCCAGTTTTTCTCTCATTCTCTCCCCGCAGTGTTTCTCTCTTACTCTCTCTCCCCCCAGTGTTTCCCTCTCTCTCCCGCAGTGTTTCTCTCTCTCTCTCTCCCCCCAGTTTCTCTCTCTCTCTCTCTCTACCCCCAGTGTTTCTATCTATCTCTCTCTCTCGCAGTGTTTCTCTCTCTCTCTCTCACCCCACATTGTTTCTTTCTCTCTCTCTCTCTCTCTCCCCCCAGGGTTTCCCTCTCTCTCGCTCCCCCAGTGTTTCTCCCTGTCACCCCCCAGTGTTTCTCACTCTCTCTCCCACAGTGTTCCTCTCTCTCTCTCCCCCCAGTGTTTCTCTCACTCTCCCCGCCCCCCCGCCCTGAGTGTTTCTCTCTCTCTCCCTGCCCCCCCGCCCCGAGTGTTTCTCTCTCTCTCCCCGCCCCCCCGCCCCGAGTGTTTCTCTCTCTCTCCCTGCCCCTCCGCCCCGAGTGTTTCTCTCTCTCTCCCCGCCCCCTCGCCCCGAGTGTTTCTCTCTCTCTCCCCGCCCCCCCGCCCCGAGTGTTTCTCTCTCTCTCTCCCCCCAATGTCTCTCTCTCTCTCTCTCGACCCAATGTTTCTCTCTCTCTCTCCCCCCAGTGTTTCTCTCTCTTTCTCGCCTGTGTTTCTCTCTCTCTCTCCACCCAGTGTTTCTCTCTCTCCCCCCCTCCAGTATTTCTCTCTCTCTCCCTCTCTCCCCCCAGTTATTCTCTCCCTTTCTCTCTCCCCAGTCTTTCTCTCCCTCTCTCGCCCCCCAGAGTTTCTTTCTCTCTCCCCCCAGTGTTTCTCTCTTTCTCTCCCCCCAGTGTTTCTCTCTTTCTCTCTCTCCCCCCAGTGTTTCTCTCTTTCTCTCTCTCCCCCCAGTGTTTCTCTCTCACACACCCCCCCAGTGTTTCTATCTCTCTCTCCCCCAGTGTTTCTCTCTCACTCTCTCTCCCCCCAGTGTTTCTCTCTCCCTCTCCCCCACTGTTTCTCTCTCTCTCTCCCCTCTCTCTCCCCCAGTGTTTCCCTCTCTCTCTCCCACAGTGTTTCTCTCTCTCTACCCCAGTGTTTCTCGCTCCTCCCCAGTGTTTCTCTCTCTCTCCCCCAGTGTTTCTCTCTCTCTCCCCTAGTGTTTCTCTCTCTCTCCCCCAGTGTTTCTCTCTCTCCCCCAGTGTTTCTCTCTTTCTCTCCTCCCGAGTGTTTCTCTCTCTCTTCCCCCCAGTGTTTCTCTCTCTCTCCCCCCAGTGTTTCCCTCTCTCTCCCCCGAGTGTTTCTCTCTCTCTCCCCCAGTGTTTCTCTGTCTCTTCCCCCATTGTTTCTCTCTCTCCCCCCGCAGTGTTTCTCTCTCTCTCTGTCTCCCCCCAGTGTTTCTCTCTCTCTCCCCAGTTTTTATATCTCTCCCCCCCAGTGTTTCCCTCTCTATCTCCCCCCAGTGTTTCTCTCTCTCTCTCTCTCCCCGCAGTATTTCACTCTCCCCCCAGTCCTCTCTCTCTCTCTCTCTCCCCAGTCTTTCTCTCCCTCTCTCTCCCCCCAGAGTTTCTCTCTCTCTCCCCCCAGTGTTTCTCTCTTTCTCTCCCCCCAGTGTTTCTCTCTTTCTCTCTCTCCCCCCAGTGTTTCTCTCTCTCACCCCCCCAGTGTTTCTCTCTCTCTCTCCCCCAGTGTTTCTCTCTCACTCTCTCTCCCCCCAGTGTTTCTCTCTCCCTCTCCCCCACTGTTTCTCTCTCTCTCTCCCCCAGTGTTTCTCTCTCTCTCCCCCAGTGTTTCTCTCTCTCCCCCCAGTGTTTCTCTCTCTCTCCCCCAATGTTTCTCTCTCTCTCCCCCAGTGTTTCTCTCTCTCTCCCCCAGTGTTTCTCTCTCTCTCCCCCACTGTTTCACTCTCTCCCCCCAGTGTTTCTCTCTTTCTCTCCCCCTGAGTGTTTCTCTCTCTCTTCCCCCCAGTGTTTCTCTCTCTCTTCACCCCAGAGTTTCTCTCTCTCTCTCTCCCCCAGTGTTTCTCTCTCTCTCACTCCCCATCGAGTTTCTCTGTCTCTCCCCCCCCCCCAGTGTTTCCCTCTCTCTCCCCCCAGTGTTTCTCTCTCTCCCCCCAGTGTTTCTCTCTCTCTCCCCCCAGTGTTTCTCCCTCTCTCCCCCAGTGTTTCTCTCTCTATTCCCCCAGTGTTTCTCTCTCTCCCCCCCCAGTGTTTCTCTCTCTCTCCCCCCAGTGTAACTCTCACCAACCCCCAGTGTTTTTATCTCTCTCTCTCTCCCCAGTGTTTCTATCTCTCTCTCTCCCCAGTGTTTCTCTCTCTCTCTCACCCCACATTGTTTCTCTCTCTCTCTCCCCCCAGTGTTTCTCTCTCTCTCCCCCAGTGTTCCCTCTCTCTCTCTCCCCCCAGTTTTTCCCTCTCTCTCGCTCCCCCCAGTGTTTCTCTCTCTCTCTCCCCCCGCAGTGTTTCCGTCTCTCTCTCCCCCCGCATTGTTTCCATCTCTCTCTCCCCCCCGCCGCAGTGTTTCCCTCTCTCTGTCTCCCCCCAGTGTTTCTCTCCCGATCTCACCCAGTATTTCTCTCTCGCCCAGTCCTTCTCTCTTTCTCTCTCTCCCCCAGTTTTTCTCTCATTCTCTCCAAGCAATGTTTCTCTCTCACTCTCTCTCCCCCCAGTGTTTCCCTCTCTCTCCCGCAGTGTTTCTCTCTCTCTCCCCCCAGCTTCTCTCTCTCTCTCTCTCTCTCTCCCCCCAGTGTTTCTATTTATCTCTCTCTCTCGCAGTGTTTCTCTCTCTCTCTCACCCCACATTGTTTCTTTCTCTCTCTCTCTCTCTCCCCCCAGGGTTTCCCTCTCTCTCTCTCCCCCAGTGTTTCTCTCTCTCACCCCCCAGTGTTTCTCTCTCTCTCTCTCCCGCAGTGTTCCTCTCTCTCTCTCCCCCCCCCCAGTGTTTCTCTCACTCTCGCTCTCTCCCCCCAGTGTTGCTCTCTCTCTCCCCCAGTGTTGCTCTTTCTCACCCCCAGTGTCGCACTCTCTCTCCCCCAGTGTTTCTCTCTCTCTACCCAAGTGTTGCTCTCTCTCTACCCGAGTGTTGCTCTCTCTCTCCCCCAGTGTTGCTCTCTCTCTCCCCCAGTGTTGCTCTCTCTCTCCCCCAGTGTTGCTCTCTCTCCCCCAGTGTTGCTCTCTCTCTCCCCCAGTGTTGCTCTCTCTCTCCCCCAGTGTTGATCTCTCTCCCCCAGTGTTTCTCTCTTTCTCTCCCCCCGAGTGTTTCTCTCTCTCCGCCCCAATGTTTCTCTCTCTCTGTCTCTCTCTGCCCCGAGTGTTTCTCTCTCTCTTGCCCCCCCCCCATTGATTCTCTCTCTCTTCCTCCAGTGTTCCACTCTCTCTCTCCCCCCCAGTGTTTCTCTAACTCTCGCTCTCACCCCCCAGTGTTGCTCTCTCTCCCCCAGTGTTGCTCTCTCTCCCCCAGTATTGCACTCTCTCTCCCCCAGTGTTGCTCTCTCTCTCCCCCAGTGTTGCTCTCTCTCTCCCCCAGTGTTGCTCTCTCTCTCCACCAGTGTTGCTCTCTCTCCCCCAGTGTTGCTCTCTCTCCCCCAGCGTTGCTCTCTCTCTCCCCCAGTGTTGCTCTCTCTCCCCCAGTGTTGCTCTCTCTCTCCCCCAGTGTTGCTCTCTCTCTCCCCCAGTGTTGCTCTCTCTCCCCCAGTGTTTCTCTCTCTCTCCCCCCGAGTGTTTCGTGTTTCTCTCTCTCCGCCCCCCCCCCCAGTGTTTCTCTCTCTCTCTCTCTCTGCTCCGAGTGTTTCTCTCTCTCCCCCCCCCGCATTGATTCTCTCTCTCTCCCTCCAGTGTTTCTCTCTCTCTCCCCGCCCCCCCGCCCCGAGTGTTTCTCTCTCTCTCCCTGCCCCCCCGCCCCGAGTGTTTCTCTCTCTCTCCCCGCCCCCCCCGCCCCGAGTGTTTCTGTCTCTCTCCCCGCCCCCCCGCCCCGAGTGTTTCTCTCTCTCTCTCCCCCCAATGTTTCTCTCTCTCTCTCTCCACCCAATGTTTCTCTCTCTCTCTCCCCCCAGTGTTTCTCTCTCTTTCTCGCCTGTGTTTCTCTCTCTCTCTCCACCCAGTGTTTCTCTCTCTCCCCCCCCCCCAGTATTTCTCTCTCTCTCCCTCTCTCCCCCCAGTTATTCTCTCCCTCTCTCTCTCCCCAGTGTTTCTCTCTTTCTCTCCCCCATATGTTTCTCTCTTTCTCTCTCTCCCCCCAGTGTTTCTCTCTCTCACCCCCCCCCAGAGTTTCTATCTCTCTCTCCCCCAGTGTTTCTCTCTCACTCTCTCTCCCCCCAGTGTTTCTCTCTCCCTCTCCCCCACTGTTTCTCTCTCTCTCTCCCCCAGTGTTTCCCTCTCTCTCTCCCCCCAGTGTTGCTCTCTCTCTCCCCCAGTGTTGCTCTTTCTCACCCCCAGTGTCGCACTCTCTCTCCCCCAGTGTTTCTCTCTCTCTACCCAAGTGTTGCTCTCTCTCTACCCGAGTGTTGCTCTCTCTCTCCCCCAGTGTTGCTCTCTCTCTCCCCCAGTGTTGCTCTCTCTCTCCCCCAGTGTTGCTCTCTCTCCCCCAGTGTTGCTCTCTCTCTCCCCCAGTGTTGCTCTCTCTCTCCCCCAGTGTTGATCTCTCTCCCCCAGTGTTTCTCTCTTTCTCTCCCCCCGAGTGTTTCTCTCTCTCCGCCCCAATGTTTCTCTCTCTCTGTCTCTCTCTGCCCCGAGTGTTTCTCTCTCTCTTGCCCCCCCCCCCATTGATTCTCTCTCTCTTCCTCCAGTGTTCCACTCTCTCTCTCCCCCCCAGTGTTTCTCTAACTCTCGCTCTCACCCCCCAGTGTTGCTCTCTCTCTCCCCCAGTGTTGCTCTCTCTCCCCCAGTATTGCACTCTCTCTCCCCCAGTGTTGCTCTCTCTCTCCCCCAGTGTTGCTCTCTCTCTCCCCCAGTGTTGCTCTCTCTCTCCACCAGTGTTGCTCTCTCTCCCCCAGTGTTGCTCTCTCTCCCCCAGCGTTGCTCTCTCTCTCCCCCAGTGTTGCTCTCTCTCCCCCAGTGTTGCTCTCTCTCTCCCCCAGTGTTGCTCTCTCTCTCCCCCAGTGTTGCTCTCTCTCCCCCAGTGTTTCTCTCTCTCTCCCCCCGAGTGTTTCGTGTTTCTCTCTCTCCGCCCCCCCCCCAGTGTTTCTCTCTCTCTCTCTCTCTGCTCCGAGTGTTTCTCTCTCTCCCCCCCCCCCGCATTGATTCTCTCTCTCTCCCTCCAGTGTTTCTCTCTCTCTCCCCGCCCCCCCGCCCCGAGTGTTTCTCTCTCTCTCCCTGCCCCCCCGCCCCGAGTGTTTCTCTCTCTCTCCCCGCCCCCCCCGCCCCGAGTGTTTCTGTCTCTCTCCCCGCCCCCCCGCCCCGAGTGTTTCTCTCTCTCTCTCCCCCCAATGTTTCTCTCTCTCTCTCTCCACCCAATGTTTCTCTCTCTCTCTCCCCCCAGTGTTTCTCTCTCTTTCTCGCCTGTGTTTCTCTCTCTCTCTCCACCCAGTGTTTCTCTCTCTCCCCCCCCCCAGTATTTCTCTCTCTCTCCCTCTCTCCCCCCAGTTATTCTCTCCCTCTCTCTCTCCCCAGTGTTTCTCTCTTTCTCTCCCCCATATGTTTCTCTCTTTCTCTCTCTCCCCCCAGTGTTTCTCTCTCTCACCCCCCCCCAGAGTTTCTATCTCTCTCTCCCCCAGTGTTTCTCTCTCACTCTCTCTCCCCCCAGTGTTTCTCTCTCCCTCTCCCCCACTGTTTCTCTCTCTCTCTCCCCCAGTGTTTCCCTCTCTCTCTCCCACAGTGTTTCTCTCTCTCTACCCCAGAGTTTCTCTCTCCTCCCCAGTGTTTCTCTCTCTCTCCCCCAGTGTTTCTCTCTCTCTCCCCTAGTGTTTCTCTCTCTCTCCCCCAGTGTTTCTCTCTCTCCCCCAGTGTTTCTCTCTTTCTCTCCTCCCGAGTGTTTCTCTCTCTCTTCCCCCCAGTGTTTCTCTCTCTCTCCCCCCAGTGTTTCCCTCTCTCTCCCCCTAGTGTTTCTCTCTCTCTCCCCCCAGTGTTTCTCTCTCTCTTCCCCCATTGTTTCTCTCTCTCTCCCCCCAGTGTTTCTCTCTCTCTCCCCCCAGTGTAACTCTCACCAACCCCGTGTTTTTATCTCTCTCTCTCCCCGGTGTTTCTATCTCTCTCTCTCCCCAGTGTTTCTCTCTCTCTCTCACCCCACATTGTTTCTCTCTCTCTCTCTCTCTCCCCCCACAGTGTTTCTCTCTCTCTCTCCCCCCAGTGTTTCTCTCTCTCTCCCCCAGTGTTCCCTCTCTCTCTCTCCCCCCAGTTTTTCCCTCTCTCTCCCCCCCAGTGTTTCTCTCTCTCTCTCCCCCCGCAGTGTTTCCGTCTCTCTCTCCCCCCGCATTGTTTCCATCTCTCTCTTCCCCACCCCTCGCAGTGTTTCCCTCTCTCTGTCTCCCCCCAGTGTTTCTCTCCCGATCTCACCCAGTATTTCCACTCGCCCAGTCCTTCTCTCTTTCTCTCTCTCCCACCAGTTTTTCTCTCATTCTCTCCCCGCAGTGTTTCTCTCTCACTCTCTCTCCCCCCAGTGTTTCCCTCTCTCTCCCGCAGTGTTTCTCTCTCTCTCTCTCCCCCCAGTTTCTCTCTCTCTCTCTCTCTCACTACCCCCAGTGTTTCTATCTATCTCTCTCTCTCGCAGTGTTTCTCTCTCTCTCTCACCCCACATTGTTTCTTTCTCTCTCTCTCTCTCTCTCCCCCCAGGGTTTCCCGCTCTCTCGCTCCCCCAGTGTTCCTCTCTCTCTCTCCCCCCAGTGTTTCTCTCACTCTCGCTCTCTCCCCCCAGTGTTCCTCTCTCTCTCCCCCAGTGTTGCTCTCTCTCCCCCAGTGTTGCTCTCTCTCCCCCAGTGTTGCTCTCTCTCCCCCAGCGTTGCTCTCTCTCTCCCCCAGTGTTGCTCTCTCTCCCCCAGTGTTGCTCTCTCTCTCCCCCAGTGTTGCTCTCTCTCTCCCCCAGTGTTGCTCTCTCTCCCCCAGTGTTTCTCTCTCTCTCCACCCGAGTGTTTCGTGTTTCTCTCTCTCCGCCCCCCCCCAGTGTTTCTCTCTCTCTCTCTCTCTGCCCCGAGTGTTTCTCTCTCTCCCCCCCCCCCCCGCATTGATTCTCTCTCTCTCCCTCCAGTGTTTCTCTCTCTCTCCCCGCCCCCCCCCCGCCCCGAGTGTTTCTCTCTCTCTCCCTGCCCCCCCGCCCCGAGTGTTTCTCTCTCTCTCCCCGCCCCCCCGCCCCGAGTGTTTCTCTCTCTCTCCCCGCCCCCCCGCCCCGAGTGTTTCTCTCTCTCTCTCCCCCCAATGTTTCTCTCTCTCTCTCTCTCGACCCAATGTTTCTCTCTCTCTCTCCCCCCAGTGTTTCTCTCTCTTTCTCGCCTGTGTTTCTCTCTCTCTCTCCACCCAGTGTTTCTCTCTCTCCCCCCACCCCCAGTATTTCTCTCTCTCTCCCTCTCTCCCCCCAGTTATTCTCTCCCTCTCTCTCTCCCCAGTCTTTCTCTCCCTCTCGCCCCCCAGAGTTTCTTTCTCTCTCCCCCCAGTGTTTCTCTCTTTCTCTCCCCCCAGTGTTTCTCTCTTTCTCTCTCTCCCCCAGTGTTTCTCTCTCTCACCCCCCCCCAGTGTTTCTATCTCTCTCTCCCCCAGTGTTTCTCTCTCACTCTCTCTCCCCCCAGTGTTTCTCTCTCCCTCTCCCCCACTGTTTCTCTCTCTCTCTCCCCCAGTGTTTCCCTCTCTCTCTCCCACAGTGTTTCTCTCTCTCTTACCCCAGTGTTTCTCGCTCCTCCCCAGTGTTTCTCTCTCTCTCCCCCAGTGTTTCTCTCTCTCTCCCCTAGTGTTTCTCTCTCTCTCACCCAATGTTTCTCTCTCTCCCCCAGTGTTTCTCTCTTTCTCTCCTCCCGAGTGTTTCTCTCTCTCTTCCCCCCAGTGTTTCTGTCTCTCTCCCCCCAGTGTTTCCCTCTCTCTCCCCCTAGTGTTTCTCTCTCTCTCCCCCCAGTGTTTCTCTCTCTCTTCCCGCATTGTTTCTCTCTCTCTCCCCCCAGTGTTTCTCTCTCTCTCCCCCCAGTGTAACTCTCACCAACCCGTGTTTTTATCTCTCTCTCTCCCCGGTGTTTCTATCTCTCTCTCTCCCCAGTGTTTCTCTCTCTCTCACACCCCACATTGTTTCTCTCTCTCTCTCTCTCTCTCTCCCCCACAGTGTTTCTCTCTCTCTCTCCCCCCCAGTGTTTCTCTCTCTCTCCCCCAGTGTTCCCTCTCTCTCTCTCCCCCCAGTTTTTCCCTCTCTCTCCCCCCCCAGTGTTTCTCTCTCTCTCTCCCCCCGCAGTGTTTCCGTCTCTCTCTCCCCCCGCATTGTTTCCATCTCTCTGTTCCCCACCCCTCGCAGTGTTTCCCTCTCTCTGTCTCCCCCCAGTGTTTCTCTCACCGATCTCACCAGTATTTCTCTCTCGCCCAGTCCTTCTCTCTTTCTCTCTCTCCCCCCAGTTTTTCTCTCATTCTCTCCCCGCAGTGTTTCTCTCTCACTCTCTCTCCCCCCAGTGTTTCCCTCTCTCTCCCGCAGTGTTTCTCTCTCTCTCTCTCCCCCCAGTTTCTCTCTCTCTCTCTCTCTCTCTACCCCCAGTGTTTCTATCTATCTCTCTCTCTCGCAGTGTTTCTCTCTCTCTCTCTCTCACCCCACATTGTTTCTTTCTCTCTCTCTCTCTCTCTCCCCCCAGGGTTTCCCTCTCTCTCGCTCCCCCAGTGTTTCTCTCCCTGTCACCCCCAGTGTTTCTCACTCTCTCTCCCACAGTGTTCCTCTCTCTCTCTCCCCCCAGTGTTTCTCTCTCACTCTCCCCGCCCCCCCGCCCCGAGTGTTTCTCTCTCTCTCCCTGCCCCCCCGCCCCGAGTGTTTCTCTCTCTCTCCCCGCCCCCCCGCCCCGAGTGTTTCTCTCTCTCTCCCTGCCCCTCCGCCCCGAGTGTTTCTCTCTCTCTCCCCGCCCCCCCGCCCCGAGTGTTTCTCTCTCTCTCCCCGCCCCCCCGCCCCGAGTGTTTCTCTCTCTCTCTCCCCCCAATGTCTCTCTCTCTCTCTCTCGACCCAATGTTTCTCTCTCTCTCTCCCCCCAGTGTTTCTCTCTCTTTCTCGCCTGTGTTTCTCTCTCTCTCTCCACCCAGTGTTTCTCTCTCTCCCCCCCTCCCAGTATTTCTCTCTCTCTCCCTCTCTCCCCCCAGTTATTCTCTCCCTTTCTCTCTCCCCAGTCTTTCTCTCCCTCTCTCGCCCCCCAGAGTTTCTTTCTCTCTCCCCCCAGTGTTTCTCTCTTTCTCTCCCCCCAGTGTTTCTCTCTTTCTCTCTCTCCCCCCAGTGTTTCTCTCTTTCTCTCTCTCCCCCCAGTGTTTCTCTCTCACACACCCCCCCCAGTGTTTCTATCTCTCTCTCCCCCAGTGTTTCTCTCTCACTCTCTCTCCCCCCAGTGTTTCTCTCTCCCTCTCCCCCACTGTTTCTCTCTCTCTCTCCCCCAGTGTTTCCCTCTCTCTCTCCCACAGTGTTTCTCTCTCTCTACCCCAGTGTTTCTCGCTCCTCCCCAGTGTTTCTCTCTCTCTCCCCCAGTGTTTCTCTCTCTCTCTCCCCTAGTGTTTCTCTCTCTCTCCCCCAGTGTTTCTCTCTCTCCCCCCAGTGTTTCTCTCTTTCTCTCCTCCCGAGTGTTTCTCTCTCTCTTCCCCCCAGTGTTTCTCTCTCTCTCCCCCCAGTGTTTCCCTCTCTCTCCCCCGAGTGTTTCTCTCTCTCTCCCCCAGTGTTTCTCTGTCTCTTCCCCCATTGTTTCTCTCTCTCTCCCCCCAGTGTTTCTCTCTCTCTCCCCCCAGTGTAACTCTCACCAACCCCGTGTTTTTATCTCTCTCTCTCCCCGGTGTTTCTATCTCTCTCTCTCCCCAGTGTTTCTCTCTCTCTCTCACCCCACATTGTTTCTCTCTCTCTCTCTCTCTCTCCCCCACAGTGTTTCTCTCTCTCTCTCTCCCCCAGTGTTTCTCTCTCTCTCCCCCAGTGTTCCCTCTCTCTCTCTCCCCCCAGTTTTTCCCTCTCTCCCCCCCCCCAGTGTTTCTCTCTCTCTCTCCCCCCGCAGTGTTTCCGTCTCTCTCTCCCCCCGCATTGTTTCCATCTCTCTGTTCCCCACCCCTCGCAGTGTTTCCCTCTCTCTGTCCCCCCCCCCCAGTGTTTCTCTCCCGATCTCACCCAGTATTTCTCTCTCGCCCAGTCCTTCTCTCTTTCTCTCTCTCCCCCCAGTTTTTCTCTCATTCTCTCCCCGCAGTGTTTCTCTCTCACTCTCTCTCCCCCCAGTGTTTCCCTCTCTCTCCCGCAGTGTTTCTCTCTCTCTCTCTCCCCCCAGTTTCTCTCTCTCTCTCTCTCTCTCTACCCCCAGTGTTTCTATCTATCTCTCTCTCTCGCAGTGTTTCTCTCTCTCTCTCTCACCCCACATTGTTTCTTTCTCTCTCTCTCTCTCTCCCCCCAGGGTTTCCCTCTCTCTCGCTCCCCCAGTGTTTCTCCCTCTCACCCCCCAGTGTTTCTCACTCTCTCTCCCACAGTGGTTCCTCTCTCTCTCTCCCCCCAGTGTTTCTCTCACTCTCGCTCTCTCCCCCCAGTGTTTCTCTCACTCTCGCTCTCTCCCCCCAGTGTTCCTCTCTCTCTCCCCCAGTGTTGCTCTCTCTCTCCCCCAGTGTTGCTCTCTCTCTCCCCGAGTGTTGCACTCTCTCTCCCCCAGTGTTGCTCTCTCTCTCTCCCCCAGTGTTGCTCTCTCTCTCCCCCAGTGTTGCTCTCTCTCTCCCCCAGTGTTGCTCTCTCTCTCCCCCAGTGTTGCTCTCTCTCCCCAGTGTTGCTCTCTCTCTCTCCCAGTGTTACTCTCTCTCTCTCTCTCTCTCTCTCTACCCCTGGTGTTTCTCCCTTTCTCTCCCCCCGAGTGTTTCTCTCTCTCCGCCCCCCCCCCCCAGTGTTTCTCTCTCTCTCTCTCTACCCCTAGTGTTTCTCTCTCTCTTCCCCCCCATTGATTCTCTCTCTCCCCCTCCAGTGTTTCTATCTCTCTCTCCCCCCCCGCCCCGAGTATTTCTCTCTCTCTCCCCGCCCCCCCGCCCCGAGTGTTTCTCTCTCTCTCTCCCCCCGCCCCGAGTGTTTCTCTCTCTCTCTCCCCCCAATGTTTCTCTCTCTCTCCCCCCAATGTTTCTCTCTCTCTCTCTCCCCCCAGTGTATCTCTCTCTCTCTCCACCCAGTGTTTCTCTCTACCCCCCCCCCCAGTATTGCTCTCTCTCTCCCTCTCTCCCCCCAGTGTTTCTCTCTCTCTCTCCCCCCAGTGTTTCTCTCTCTCTCTCCCCCTGTGTTTCTCTCTCTCTCTCCACAGTGTTTCTCTCTCTCTCCCCCCAGTGATTCCCTCTGTCTCTCCCTAGTTTTTCTGTCTCTCCCCCAGTGTTTCTCTCTCTCTCTCTCTCTCTCACCCCACATTGTTTCTCTCACTCTCTCTCTCCCCACCAAGTGTTTCTCTCTCTCCCCCACTGTTTCCCTCTGTCTCTCCCCCCAGTGTTTCTCTCTCTCTCTCCCCCGCAGTGTTTCCCTCTCTCTCTCTCCCCCCAGTGTTTCCCTCTTTCTGTCTCCCCCAGTGTTTCTCTCTCCCCCAGTTCTTCTCTCCATCTCTTTCTCCTCCACCCCCAAGTTTTTCTCTCTCTCTCTCCCCCAGTGTTTATCTCTCTCCCCCCAGTGATTCTCTCCTTCTCTGTCTCTGCCCAGTGTTTCCCTCTCTCTCCCGCAGTGTTCCGCTCTCTCTCTCCCGCAGTGTTCTGCTCTCTCTCTCCCCCAAAGTTTCTCTCTCTCTCTCCCCCAGTGTTTCTCGCCCTCTCTCTCCCCCAGTGTTTCTATCTATCTCTCCCTCTCCCAGTGTTTCTCTCTCTCTCTCACCCCACATTGTTCCTCTCTCTCTCTCCCCCCAGTGTTTCTCTTTTTCTCTCCCCCCAGTGTTTCTCTCTCACCCTCTCTTACCCAGTGTTTCCCTCTCTCTCCCGCAGTGTTTCTCTCTCTCTCTTCCTCCAGTGTTTCTCTCTCTCTCTCCGGCAGTGTTTCTCTCTCTCTCTTCCCCAGTGTCTCTCTCTCTCTCTCCCCCCAGTGTTTCTCTCTCACTCTCTCTACCCCGATTGCTTCTCTCTCTCTCTCCCCCGGTGTTTCTCTCTCTCTCTCCCCCAGTGTTTCTCTCTCTCTCCCCCAGTGTTTCTCTCTCTCTCTCTCCCCCAGTGTCTCTCTCTCTCTCCCCCAGTGTTTCTCTCTCTCTCTCCCCCAGTGTTTCTCTCTCTCTCCCCCAGTGTTTCTCTCTCTCCCCCCCAGTGTTTCTCTCTCTCCCCCAGTGTTTCTCTCTCTCCCCCAGTGTTTCTCTCTCTCTCCCCCAGAGTTTCTCTCTCCCCACCAGTGATTCTCTCTCTCCTCCCCCAGTGTTTCTCCCTCTCTCCCCCAGTGTTTCTCTCTCTCTTCCCCCCCCGCATTGATTCTCTCTCTCTCCCTCCAGTGTTTCTCTCTCTCTCTCCACCCCGAGTGTTACCTCTCTCTCTCCCCTGCGCCCCGAGTGTTTCTCTCTCTCTCTCTCCCCAGTGTTTCTCTCTCTCTCCCCCTGTGTTTCTCTCTCTCTCTCACCCCAGTGTTTCTCTCTCTGTCTCTCCCCTGTGTTTCTCTCTCTCTCTCCCCCCAGTGTTTCTCGCTCTCCCCCCCATCAGCATTTCTCTCTCTCTCTCTCCCCAGTATTTCACTCTCTCTCTCTACCTGCAGTGTTTCTCTCTCTCTCTCTCTCCCCCAGTGTTTCTCTCTCTCTCCCCCAGTGTTTCTCTCTCTCTCTGCCCCCAGTGTTTCTCTCTCTCTCTCTCACCTCGTGTTCATCTCTCTCTCCCCCCAGTATTTCTCTTTCTCTCCCCCCAGTGTTTCCCTCTGTCTCCCCCTATTTTTTCTGTCTCTCCCCCAGTGTTTCTCTCACTCTCTCTCCCCCCAGTGTTTCTCTCTCCCTCTCCCCCACTGTTTCTCTCTCTCTCCCTCCCCAGTGTTTCTCTTTCTCTCCCCCAGTGTTTCTCTCTCTCTCCCCCAGTGTTTCTCTCTCTCTCCCCCAGTGTTTCTCTCTCTCTCCCCCAGTGTTTCTCTCTCTCCCCCCCCCACTGTTTCTCGCTTTCTCTCCCCCCGAGTGTTTCTCTCTCTCTTCCCCCCAGTGTTTCTCTCTCTCTCTCTCTCTCCCAGTGTTTCTCTCTCTCTCTCTCTCCCCATTGCGTTTCTCTGTCTCACCCCCGCCCAGTGTTTCACTCACTCTCCCCCCAGTGTTTCCCTCTCTCTCCCCCCAGTGTTTCTCTCTCTCTCCCCCCAGTGTTTCTCTCTCTCTCCCCCCAGTGTTTTTCTCTCTCTCTCTCCCCCCAGTGTTTCTCTCTCTCTCCCCCCAGTGTTTATCTCCCTCTCCCCCCAGTGTTTCTCTCTCTCTCTCCCCAGTGTTTCTATCTCTCTCTCCCCAGTGTTTCTCTCTCTCTCTCAACCCACATTGTTTCTCTCTCTCTCTCTCTCCCCCCAGTGTTACTCTCTCTCTCTCCCTCCAGTGTTTCTCTCTCTCTCCCCTAGTGTTTCCCTCTCTCTCTCTCCCCCCAGGTTTTCCCTCTGTCTCTCTCCCCCCCCCCCGTGTTTCTCTCTCTCTCTCCCCCCAGTGTTTCTCTCTCCCTCTCCCCCACTGTTTCTCTCTCTCTCCCTCCCCAGTGTTTCTCTTTCTCTCCCCCAGTGTTTCTCTCTCTCTCCCCCAGTGTTTCTCTCTCTCTCCCCCAGTGTTTCTCTCTCTCTCCCCCAGTGTTTCTCTCTCTCCCCCCCCCCCACTGTTTCTCGCTTTCTCTCCCCCCGAGTGTTTCTCTCTCTCTTCCCCCCAGTGTTTCTCTCTCTCTCTCTCTCCCCCAGTGTTTCTCTCTCTCTCTCTCTCCCCATTGCGTTTCTCTGTCTCACCCCCGCCCAGTGTTTCACTCACTCTCCCCCCCAGTGTTTCCCTCTCTCTCCCCCCAGTGTTTCTCTCTCTCTCCCCCCAGTGTTTCTCTCTCTCTCCCCCCAGTGTTTTTCTCTCTCTCTCCCCCCAGTGTTTCTCTCTCTCTCCCCCCAGTGCTTATCTCCCTCTCCCCCCAGTGTTTCTCTCTCTCTCTCCCCAGTGTTTCTATCTCTCTCTCCCCAGTGTTTCTCTCTCTCTCTCAACCCACATTGTTTCTCTCTCTCTCTCTCTCCCCCCAGTGTTACTCTCTCTCTCTCCCTCCAGTGTTTCTCTCTCTCTCCCCTAGTGTTTCCCTCTCTCTCTCTCCCCCCAGGTTTTCCCTCTGTCTCTCTCCCCCCCCCCCCCCGTGTTTCTCTCTCTCTCTCTGCCCCAGTGTTTCTCTCTCTCTCTCTCCCCCCAGTTTCTCTCTCTCTCTCTCTCTACCCCCAGTGTTTCTATCTATCTCTCTCTCTCGCAGTGTTTCTCTCTCTCTCTCTCACCCCACATTGTTTCTTTCTCTCTCTCTCTCTCTCACCCCCCAGGGTTTCCCTCTCTCTCGCTCCGCCAGTGTTTCTCCCTCTCACCCCCCAGTGTTTCTCACTCTCTCTCCCACAGTGTTCCTCTCTCTCTCTCCCCCCAGTGTTTCTCTCACTCTCGCTCTCTCCCCCCAGTGTTCCTCTCTCTCTCCCCCAGTGTTGCTCTCTCTCTCTCCCCCAGTGTTGCTCTCTCTCTCCCCGAGTGTTGCACTCTCTCTCCCCCAGTGTTGCTCTCTCTCTCCCCCAGTGTTGCTCTCTCTCTCCCCCAGTGTTGCTCTCTCTCTCCCCCAGTGTTGCTCTCTCTCTCCCCCAGTGTTGCTCTCTCTCCCCCAGTGTTGCTCTCTCTCTCTCCCAGTGTTGCTCTCTCTCTCTCTCTCTCTCTCTCTACCCCTGGTGTTTCTCCCTTTCTCTCCCCCCGAGTGTTTCTCTCTCTCCGCCCCCCCCCCCAGTGTTTCTCTCTCTCTCTCTCTCTCTCTACCCCTAGTGTTTCTCTCTCTCTTCCCCCCCATTGATTCTCTCTCTCCCCCTCCAGTGTTTCTATCTCTCTCTCCCCCCCGCCCCGAGTATTTCTCTCTCTCTCCCCGCCCCCCCGCCCCGAGTGTTTCTCTCTCTCTCCCCCCCAGCCCCGAGTGTTTCTCTCTCTCTCTCCCCCCAATGTTTCTCTCTCTCCCCCCAATGTTTCTCTCTCTCTCTCTCCCCACAGTGTATCTCTCTCTCTCTCCACCCAGTGTTTCTCTCTACCCCCCCCCCCCAGTATTTCTCTCTCTCTCCCTCTCTCCCCCCAGTGTTTCTCTCTCTCTCTCCCCCCAGTGTTTCTCTCTCTCTCTCCCCCTGTGTTTCTCTCTCTCTCTCCACAGTGTTTCTCTCTCTCTCCCCCCAGTGATTCCCTCTGTCTCCCCCTAGTTTTTCTGTCTCTCCCCCCAGTGTTTCTCTCTCTCTCTCTCTCTCTCTCACCCCACATTGTTTCTCTCACTCTCTCTCTCCCCACCAAGTGTTTCTCTCTCTCTCTCTCCCCCACTGTTTCCCTCTGTCTCTCCCCCCAGTGTTTCTCTCTCTCTCTCCCCCGCAGTGTTTCCCTCTCTCTCTCTCCCCCCAGTGTTTCCCTCTTTCTGTCTCCCCCAGTGTTTCTCTCTCCCCCAGTTCTTCTCTCCATCTCTCTCTCTCCACCCCCCAGTTTTTCTCTCTCTCTCCCCCCAGTGTTTATCTCTCTCCCCCCGGTGATTCTCTCCTTCTCTGTCTCTGCCCAGTGTTTCCCTCTCTCTCCCGCAGTGTTCCGCTCTCTCTCTCCCGCAGTGTTCCGCTCTCTCTCTCCCCCAAAGTTTCTCTCTCTCTCTCCCCCAGTGTTTCTCGCCCTCTCTCTCCCCCAGTGTTTCTATCTATCTCTCCCTCTCCCAGTGTTTCTCTCTCTCTCTCACCCCACATTGTTCCTCTCTCTCTCTCCCCCCAGTGTTTCTCTTTTTCTCTCCCCCCAGTGTTTCTCTCTCACCCTCTCTTACCCAGTGTTTCCCTCTCTCTCCCGCAGTGTTTCTCTCTCTCTCTTCCCCCAGTGTTTCTCTCTCTCTCCCGCAGTGTTTCTCTCTCTCTCTTCCCCCAGTGTTTCTCTCTCTCTCCCCCCAGTGTTTCTCTCTCACTCTCTCTACCCCGATTGCTTCTCTCTCTCTCTCCCCCAGTGTTTCTCTCTCTCTCTCCCCCAGTGTTTCTCTCTCTCTCCCCCAGTGTTTCTCTCTCTCTCCCCCAGTGTCTCTCTCTCTCTCCCCCAGTGTTTCTCTCTCTCTCTCCCCCAGTGTTTCTCTCTCTCTCCCCCAGTGTTTCTCTCTCTCTCCCCCAGTGTTTCTCTCTCTCCCCCCAGTGTTTCTCTCTCTCCCCCAGTGTTTCTCTCTCTCTCCCCCAGAGTTTCTCTCTCCCCACCAGTGATTCTCTCTCTCTCCCCCAGTGTTTCTCCCTCTCTCCCCCAGTGTTTCTCTCTCTCTTCCCCCCCCCCCCCGCATTGATTCTCTCTCTCTCCCTCCAGTGTTTCTCTCTCTCTCTCCACCCCGAGTGTTACCTCTCTCTCTCCCCTGCGCCCCGAGTGTTTCTCTCTCTCTCTCTCCCCTGTGTTTCTCTCTCTCTCTCCCCCCAGTGTTTCTCGCTCTCCCCCCCCCCCAGCATTTCTCTCTCTCTCTCTCCCCAGTATTTCACTCTCTCTCTCTACCTGCAGTGTTTCTCTCTCTCTCTCTCTCCCCCAGTGTTTCTCTCTCTCTCCCCCAGTGTTTCTCTCTCTCTCTGCCCCCAGTGTTTCTCTCTCTCTCTCTCACCTCGTGTTTATCTCTCTCTCCCCCCAGTATTTCTCTTTCTCTCCCCCCAGTGTTTCCCTCTGTCTCCCCCTATTTTTTCTGTCTCTCCCCCCAGTGTTTCTCTCACTGTCTCTCCCCCCAGTGTTTCTCTCTCCCTCTCCCCCACTGTTTCTCTCTCTCTCCCTCCCCAGTGTTTCTCTTTCTCTCCCCCAGTGTTTCTCTCTCTCTCCCCCAGTGTTTCTCTCTCTCCCCCTCCCCACTGTTTCTCGCTTTCTCTCCCCCCGAGTGTTTCTCTCTCTCTTCCCCCCAGTGTTTCTCTCTCTCTCTCCCTCCCCCAGTGTCTCTCTCTCTCTCTCTCTCTCTCCCCATTGCGTTTCTCTGTCTCACCCCCGCCCAGTGTTTCACTCACTCTCCCCCCCCAGTGTTTCCCTCTCTCTCCCCCCAGTGTTTCTCTCTCTCTCCCCCCAGTGTTTCTCTCTCTCTCCCCCCAGTGTTTTTCTCTCTCTCTCCCCCCAGTGTTTCTCTCTCTCTCCCCCCAGTGTTTCTCTCCCTCTCCCCCCAGTGTTTCTCTCTCTCTCTCCCCAGTGTTTCTATCTCTCTCTCCCCAGTGTTTCTCTCTCTCTCAACCCACATTGTTTCTCTCTCTCTCTCTCTCCCCCCAGTGTTTCTCTCTCTCTCTCCCTCCAGTGTTTCTCTCTCTCTTCCCCAGTGTTTCCCTCTCTCTCTCTCCCCCCAGGTTTTCCCTCTGTCTCTCCCCCCCCCCCGTGTTTCTCTCTCTCTCTCTGCCCCAGTGTTTCCCTCTCTCTCTCTCCCCCCAGTGTTTCTCTCTCTCTCCCCCCAGTGTTTCTCTCCCTCTCTCCCCAGTGTTTCTCTCTCTCTCTCCAGTGTTTCTATCTCTCTCTCCCCAGTGTTTCTCTCTCTCTCTCACCACACATTGTTTCTCTCTCACTCTCTCTCCCCCCAGTGTTTCCCTCTCTCTCCCGCAGTGTTTCTCTCTCTCTCTCCCCCAAGTGTTTATATCTCTCTCTCCCCACAGTGTTACTCTCTCACTCTCTCTCCCCCCAGTGTTCCTCTCTCTCTCTCTCCCCCAGAGTTTCTCTCTGCCCCCAGTGTTTCTCTCTCTCTCTCTCACCTCGTGTTTATCTCTCTCTCCCCCCAGTATTTCTCTCTCTCTCCCCCCAGTGTTTCCCTCTGTCTCCCCCTATTTTTTCTGTCTCTCCCCCCAGTGTTTCTCTCACGCTCTCTCCCCCCAGTGTTTCTCTCTCACTCTCCCCCACTGTTTCTCTCTCTCCCCCCTGCAGTGTTTCTCTCTCTCTCCCCCAGTGTTTCTCTCTCTCCCCCCAGTGTTTCTCTCTCTCCCCCCAGTGTTTCTCTCTCTCTCCCCCAGTGTTTCTCTCTCTCTCCCCCAGTGTTTCTCTCTCTCTCCCCCAGTGTTTCTCTCTCTCCCCCCACTGTTTCTCGCTTTCTCTCCCCCCGGGTGTTTCTCTCTCTCTTCCCCCCAGTGTTTCTCTCTCTCTCTCTCCCCCAGTGTTTCTCTCTCTCTCTCTCTCTCCCCATTGCGTTTCTCTGTCTCACCCCCGCCCAGTGTTTCACTCACTCTCCCCCCCACAGTATTTCTCTCTCTCCCCCCCCAGTGTTTCTCTCTCTCTCCCCCCAGTGTTTCCCTCTCTCTCCCCCCAGTGTTTCTCTCTCTCTCCCCCCAGTGTTTCCCTGTCTCTCCTCCCAGTGTTTCTCTCTCTCTCCCCCAGTGTTTCTCTCTCACCCTCTCTTACCCAGTGTTTCCCTCTCTCTCCCGCAGTGTTTCTCTCTCTCTCTTCCCCCAGTGTTTCTCTCTCTCTCCCGCAGTGTTTCTCTCTCTCTCTTCCCCCAGTGTTTCTCTCTCTCTCCCCCCAGTGTTTCTCTCTCACTCTCTCTACCCCGATTGCTTCTCTCTCTCTCTCCCCCAGTGTCTCTCTCTCTCTCCCCCAGTGTTTCTCTCTCTCTCTCTCCCCCAGTGTTTCTCTCTCTCTCCCCCAGTGTTTCTCTCTCTCTCCCCCAGTGTTTCTCTCTCTCCCCCCCAGTGTTTCTCTCTCTCCCCCAGTGTTTCTCTCTCTCTCCCCCAGAGTTTCTCTCTCCCCACCAGTGATTCTCTCTCTCTCCCCCAGTGTTTCTCCCTCTCTCCCCCAGTGTTTCTCTCTCTCTTCCCCCCCCCATTGATTCTCTCTCTCTCCCTCCAGTGTTTCTCTCTCTCTCTCCACCCCGAGTGTTACCTCTCTCTCTCCCCTGCGCCCCGAGTGTTTCTCTCTCTCTCTCCCCCCAGTGTTTCTCTCTCTGTCTCTCCCCTGTGTTTCTCTCTCTCTCTCCCCCCAGTGTTTCTCGCTCTCCCCCCCCCCCCAGCATTTCTCTCTCTCTCTCCCCAGTATTTCACTCTCTCTCTCTACCTGCAGTGTTTCTCTCTCTCTCTCCCCCAGTGTTTCTCTCTCTCTCCCCCAGTGTTTCTCTCTCTCTCTGCCCCCAGTGTTTCTCTCTCTCTCTCACCTCGTGTTTATCTCTCTCTCCCCCCAGTATTTCTCTTTCTCTCCCCCCAGTGTTTCCCTCTGTCTCCCCCTATTTTTTCTGTCTCTCCCCCCAGTGTTTCTCTCACTCTCTCTCCCCCCAGTGTTTCTCTCTCCCTCTCCCCCACTGTTTCTCTCTCTCTCCCTCCCCAGTGTTTCTCTTTCTCTCCCCCAGTGTTTCTCTCTCTCTCCCCCAGTGTTTCTCTCTCTCTCCCCCAGTGTTTCTCTCTCTCTCCCCCAGTGTTTCTCTCTCTCCCCCCCCCCACTGTTTCTCGCTTTCTCTCCCCCCGAGTGTTTATCTCTCTCTTCCCCCCAGTGTCTCTCTCTCTCTCTCTCTCCCCCAGTGTTTCTCTCTCTCTCTCTCTCCCCATTGCGTTTCTCTGTCTCACCCCCGCCCAGTGTTTCACTCACTCTCCCCCCCCAGTGTTTCCCTCTCTCTCCCCCCAGTGTTTCTCTCTCTCTCCCCCCAGTGTTTCTCTCTCTCTCCCCCCATTGTTTTTCTCTCTCTCTCCCCCCAGTGTTTCTCTCTCTCTCCCCCCAGTGTTTCTCTCCCTCTCCCCCCAGTGTTTCTCTCTCTCTCTCCCCAGTGTTTCTATCTCTCTCTCCCCAGTGTTTCTCTCTCTCTCTCACCCCACATTGTTTCTCTCTCTCTCTCTCTCTCTCTCTCCCCCCAGTGTTTCTCTCTCTCTCTCCCCCCAGTGTTTCTCTCTCTCTCCCCCAGTTTTTCCCTCTCTCTCTCTCCCCCCAGGTTTTCCCTCTGTCTCTCTCCCCCCCGTGTTTCTCTCTCTCTCTCTCCCCCAGTGATTCTCTCTCTCTCCCCCAGTGTTTCTCTCTCTCTCCCCCACTGTTTCTCTCTCTCCCCCCACTGTTTCTCGCTTTCTCTCCCCCCGGGTGTTTCTCTCTCTCTTCCCCCCAGTGTTTCTCTCTCTCTCTCTCCCCCAGTGTTTCTCTCTCTCTCTCTCTCCCCATTGCGTTTCTCTGTCTCACCCCCGCCCAGTGTTTCACTCACTCTCCCCCCCACAGGATTTCTCTCTCTCCCCCCCCAGTGTTTCTCTCTCTCTCCCCCCAGTGTTTCCCTCTCTCTTCCCCCCAGTGTTTCTCTCTCTCTCTCTCCCCCAGTGTTTCTCTCTCTCTCTCTCTCTCTCTCCCCATTGCGTTTCTCTGTCTCACCCCCGCCCAGTGTTTCACTCACTCTCCCCCCCACAGGATTTCTCTCTCTCCCCCCCCAGTGTTTCTCTCTCTCTCCCCCCAGTGTTTTCCTCTCTCTCCCCCCAGTGTTTCTCTCTCTCTCCCCCCAGTGTGTCCCTGTCTCTCCCCCCAGTGTTTCTCTCTCTCTCCCCCAGTGTTTCTCTCTCACCCTCTCTTACCCAGTGTTTCCCTCTCTCTCCCGCAGTGTTTCTCTCTCTCCCTTCCCCCAGTGTTTCTCTCTCTCTCCCGCAGTGTTTCTCTCTCTCTCTTCCCCCAGTGTTTCTCTCTCTCTCCCCCCAGTGTTTCTCTCTCACTCTCTCTACCCCGATTGCTTCTCTCTCTCTCTCCCCCAGTGTTTCTCTCTCTCTCTCCCCCAGTGTTTCTCTCTCTCTCCCCCAGTGTTTCTCTCTCTCTCCCCCAGTGTCTCTCTCTCTCTCCCCCAGTGTTTCTCTCTCTCTCTCTCTCCCCCAGTGTTTCTCTCTCTCTCCCCCAGTGTTTCTCTCTCTCTCCCCCAGTGTTTCTCTCTCTCCCCCCCAGTGTTTCTCTCTCTCCCCCAGTGTTTCTCTCTCTCTCCCCCAGAGTTTCTCTCTCCCCACCAGTGATTCTCGCTCTCTCCCCCAGTGTTTCTCCCTCTCTCCCCCAGTGTTTCTCTCTCTCTTCCCCCCCCCATTGATTCTCTCTCTCTCCCTCCAGTGTTTCTCTCTCTCTCTCCACCCCGAGTGTTACCTCTCTCTCTCCCCTGCGCCCCGAGTGTTTCTCTCTCTCTCTCCCCCCAGTGTTTCTCTCTCTGTCTCTCCCCTGTGTTTCTCTCTCTCTCTCCCCCAGTGTTTCTCGCTCTCCCCGCCCCCCCCAGCATTTCTCTCTCTCTCTCCCCAGTATTTCACTCTCTCTCTCTACCTGCAGTGTTTCTCTCTCTCTCTCCCCCAGTGTTTCTCTCTCTCTCCCCCAGTGTTTCTCTCTCTCTCTGCCCCCAGTGTTTCTCTCTCTCTCTCACCTCGTGTTTATCTCTCTCTCCCCCCAGTATTTCTCTTTCTCTCCCCCCAGTGTTTCCCTCTGTCTCCCCCTATTTTTTCTGTCTCTCCCCCCAGTGTTTCTCTCACTCCCTCTCCCCCCAGTGTTTCTCTCTCCCTCTCCCCCACTGTTTCTCTCTCTCTCCCTCCCCAGTGTTTCTCTTTCTCTCCCCCAGTGTTTCTCTCTCTCTCCCCCAGTGTTTCTCTCTCTCTCCCCCAGTGTTTCTCTCTCTCTCCCCCAGTGTTTCTCTCTCTCCCCCCCCCCCACTGTTTCTCGCATTCTCTCCCCCCGAGTGTTTATCTCTCTCTTCCCCCCAGTGTTTCTCTCTCTCTCTCTCTCCCCCAGTGTTTCTCTCTCTCTCTCTCTCCCCATTGCGTTTCTCTGTCTCACCCCCGCCCAGTGTTTCACTCACTCTCCCCCCCCCAGTGTTTCCCTCTCTCTCCCCCCAGTGTTTCTCTCTCTCTCCCCCCAGTGTTTCTCTCTCTCTCCCCCCATTGTTTTTCTCTCTCTCTCCCCCCAGTGTTTCTCTCTCTCTCCCCCCAGTGTTTCTCTCCCTCTCCCCCCAGTGTTTCTCTCTCTCTCTCCCCAGTGTTTCTATCTCTCTCTCCCCAGTGTTTCTCTCTCTCTCTCACCCCACATTGTTTCTCTCCCTCTCTCTCTCTCTCTCCCCCCAGTGTTTCTCTCCCTCTCTCCCCCCAGTGTTTCTCTCTCTCTCCCCCAGTTTTTCCCTCTCTCTCTCTCCCCCCAGGTTTTCCCTCTGTCTCTCTCCCCCCCGTGTTTCTCTCTCTCTCTCTCCCCCAGTGATTCTCTCTCTCTCCCCCAGTGTTTCTCTCTCTCTCCCCCACTGTTTCTCTCTCTCCCCCCACTGTTTCTCGCTTTCTCTCCCCCCGGGTGTTTCTCTCTCTCTTCCCCCCAGTGTTTCTCTCTCTCTCTCTCCCCCAGTGTTTCTCTCTCTCTCTCTCTCTCCCCATTGCGTTTCTCTGTCTCACCCCCGCCCAGTGTTTCACTCACTCTCCCCCCCACAGGATTTCTCTCTCTCCCCCCCAGTGTTTCTCTCTCTCTCCCCCCAGTGTTTCCCTCTCTCTTCCCCCCAGTGTTTCTCTCTCTCTCTCTCCCCCAGTGTTTCTCTCTCTCTCTCTCTCTCCCCATTGCGTTTCTCTGTCTCACCCCCGCCCAGTGTTTCACTCACTCTCCCCCCCACAGGATTTCTCTCTCTCCCCCCAAGTGTTTCTCTCTCTCTCCCCCGTGTTTCCCTCTCTCTCCCCCCAGTGTTTCTCTCTCTCTCCCCCCAGTGTGTCCCTGTCTCTCCCCCCAGTGTTTCTCTCTCTCTCCCCCAGTGTTTCTCTCTCACCCTCTCTTACCCAGTGTTTCCCTCTCTCTCCCGCAGTGTTTCTCTCTCTCCCTTCCCCCAGTGTTTCTCTCTCTCTCCCGCAGTGTTTCTCTCTCTCTCTTCCCCCAGTGTTTCTCTCTCTCTCCCCCCAGTGTTTCTCTCTCACTCTCTCTACCCCGATTGCTTCTCTCTCTCTCTCCCCCAGTGTTTCTCTCTCTCTCTCCCCCAGTGTTTCTCTCTCTCTCCCCCAGTGTTTCTCTCTCTCTCCCCCAGTGTCTCTCTCTCTCTCCCCCAGTGTTTCTCTCTCTCTCTCTCTCCCCCAGTGTTTCTCTCTCTCCCCCAGTGTTTCTCTCTCTCTCCCCCAGTGTTTCTCTCTCTCCCCCCAGTGTTTCTCTCTCTCCCCCAGTGTTTCTCTCTATCTCCCCCAGAGTTTCTCTCTCCCCACCAGTGATTCTCTCTCTCTCCCCCAGTGTTTCTCCCTCTCTCCCCCAGTGTTTTTCTCTCTCTCTTCCCCCCCCATTGATTCTCTCTCTCTCCCTCCAGTGTTTCACTCTCTCTCTCCACCCCGAGTGTTACCTCTCTCTCTCCCCTGCGCCCCGAGTGTTTCTCTCTCTCTCTCCCCCCAGTGTTTCTCTCTCTGTCTCTCCCCTGTGTTTCTCTCTCTCTCTCCCCCCAGTGTTTCTCGCTCTCCCACCCCCCAGCATTTCTCTCTCTCTCTCTCCCCAGTATTTCACTCTCTCTCTCTACCTGCAGTGTTTCTCTCTATCTCTCTCTCCCCCAGTGTTTCTCTCTCTCTCCCCCAGTGTTTCTCTCTCTCTCTGCCCCCAGTGTTTCTCTCTCTCTCTCTCACCTCGTGTTTATCTCTCTCTCCCCCCAGTATTTCTCTTTCTCTCCCCCCAGTGTTTCCCCTGTCTCCCCCTATTTTTTCTGTCTCTACCCCCAGTGTTTCTCTCACTCTCTCTCCCCCCAGTGTTTCTCTCTCCCTCTCCCCCACTGTTTCTCTCTCTCTCCCTCCCCAGTGTTTCTCTTTCTCTCCCCCAGTGTTTCTCTCTCTCTCCCCCAGTGTTTCTCTCTCTCTCCCCCAGTGTTTCTCTCTCTCTCCCCCAGTGTTTCTCTCTCTCCCCCCCCCACTGTTTCTCGCTTTCTCTCCCCCCGAGTGTTTCTCTCTCTCTTCCCCCCAGTGTTTCTCTCTCTCTCTCTCTCCCCCAGTGTTTCTCTCTCTCTCTCTCTCCCCATTGCGTTTCTCTGTCTCACCCCCGCCCAGTGTTTCACTCACTCTCCCCCCCAGTGTTTCCCTCTCTCTCCCCCCAGTGTTTCTCTCTCTCTCCCCCCAGTGTTTCTCTCTCTCTCCCCCCATTGTTTTTCTCTCTCTCTCCCCCCAGTGTTTCTCTCTCTCTCCCCCCAGTGTTTCTCTCCCTCTCCCCCCAGTGTTTCTCTCTCTCTCTCCCCAGTATTTCTATCTCTCTCTCCCCAGTGTTTCTCTCTCTCTCTCTCACCCCACATTGTTTCTCTCTCTCCCTCTCTCTCCCCCCAGTGTTTCTCTCTCTCTCTCCCCCCAGTGTTTCTCTCTCTCTCCCCCAGTTTTTCCCTCTCTCTCTCTCCCCCCAGGTTTTCCCTCTGTCTCTCCCCCCCCGTGTTTCTCTCTCTCTCTCTGCCCCAGTGTTTCCCTCTCTCTCTCTCCCCCCAGTGTTTCTCTCTCTCTCCCCCCAGTGTTTCTCTCCCTCTCTCCCCAGTGTTTCTCTCTCTCTCCCCAGTGTTTCTATCTCTCTCTCCCCAGTGTTTCTCTCTCTCTCTCACCACACATTGTTTCTCTCTCACTCTCTCTCCCCCCAGTGTTTCCCTCTCTCTCCCGCAGTGTTTCTCTCTCTCTCTCCCCCAGAGTTTCTCTCTCCCCACCAGTGATTCTCTCTCTCTCCCCCAGTGTTTCTCCCTCTCTCCCCCAGTGTTTCTCTCTCTCTTCCCCCCCCCATTGATTCTCTCTCTCTCCCTCCAGTGTTTCTCTCTCTCTCTCCACCCCGAGTGTTACCTCTCTCTCTCCCCTGCGCCCCGAGTGTTTCTCTCTCTCTCTCCCCCCAGTGTTTCTCTCTCTGTCTCTCCCATGTGTTTCTCTCTCTCTCTCCCCCCAGTGTTTCTCGCTCTCACCCCCCCCCCCCCAGCATTTCTCTCTCTCTCTCCCCAGTATTTCACTCTCTCTCTCTACCTGCAGTGTTTCTCTCTCTCTCCCCCAGTGTTTCTCTCTCTCTCCCCCAGTGTTTCTCTCTCTCTCTGCCCCCAGTGTTTCTCTCTCTCTCTCACCTCGTGTTTATCTCTCTCTCCCCCCAGTATTTCTCTTTCTCTCCCCCCAGTGTTTCCCTCTGTCTCCCCCTATTTTTTCTGTCTCTCCCCCCAGTGTTTCTCTCACTCTCTCTCCCCCCAGTGTTTCTCTCTCCCTCTCCCCCATTGTTTCTCTCTCTCTCCCTCCCCAGTGTTTCTCTTTATCTCCCCCAGTGTTTCTCTCTCTCTCCCCCAGTGTTTCTCTCTCTCTCCCCCAGTGTTTCTCTCTCTCTCCCCCAGTGTTTCTCTCTCTCCCCCCCCCACTGTTTCTCGCTTTCTCTCCCCCCGAGTGTTTATCTCTCTCTTCCCCCCAGTGTTTCTCTCTCTCTCTCTCTCCCCCAGTGTTTCTCTCTCTCTCTCTCTCCCCATTGCGTTTCTCTGTCTCACCCCCGCCCAGTGTTTCACTCACTCTCCCCCCCCAGTGTTTCCCTCTCTCTCCCCCCAGTGTTTCTCTCTCTCTCCCCCCAGTGTTTCTCTCTCTCTCCCCCCATTGTTTTTCTCTCTCTCTCCCCCCCAGTGTTTCTCTCTCTCTCCCCCCAGTGTTTCTCTCCCTCTCCCCCCAGTGTTTCTCTCTCTCTCTCCCCAGTGTTTCTATCTCTCTCTCCCCAGTGTTTCTCTCTCTCTCTCACCCCACATTGTTTCTCTCTCTCTCTCTCTCTCTCTCTCTCCCCCCAGTGTTTCTCTCTCTCTCTCCCCCCAGTGTTTCTCTCTCTCTCCCCCAGTTTTTCCCTCTCTCTCTCTCCCCCCAGGTTTTCCCTCTGTCTCTCTCCCCCCCGTGTTTCTCTCTCTCTCTCTCCCCCAGTGATTCTCTCTCTCTCCCCCAGTGTTTCTCTCTCTCTCCCCCACTGTTTCTCTCTCTCCCCCCACTGTTTCTCGCTTTCTCTCCCCCCGGGTGTTTCTCTCTCTCTTCCCCCCAGTGTTTCTCTCTCTCTCTCTCTCCCAGTGTTTCTCTCTCTCTCTCTCTCTCCACATTGCGTTTCTCTGTCTCACCCCCGCCCAGTGTTTCACTCACTCTCCCCCCCACAGGATTTCTCTCTCTCCCCCCCAGTGTTTCTCTCTCTCTCCCCCCAGTGTTTCCCTCTCTCTTCCCCCCAGTGTTTCTCTCTCTCTCCCCCAGTGTTTCTCTCTCTCTCTCTCTCTCCCCATTGCGTTTCTCTGTCTCACCCCCGCCCAGTGTTTCACTCACTCTCCCCCCCACAGGATTTCTCTCTCTCCCCCCCAGTGTTTCTCTCTCTCTCCCCCGTGTTTCCCTCTCTCTCCCCCCAGTGTTTCTCTCTCTCTCCCCCCAGTGTGTCCCTGTCTCTCCCCCCAGTGTTTCTCTCTCTCTCCCCCAGTGTTTCTCTCTCACCCTCTCTTACCCAGTGTTTCCCTCTCTCTCCCGCAGTGTTTCTCTCTCTCCCTTCCCCAGTGTTTCTCTCTCTCTCCCGCAGTGTTTCTCTCTCTCTCTTCCCCCAGTGTTTCTCTCTCTCTCCCCCCAGTGTTTCTCTCTCACTCTCTCTACCCCGATTGCTTCTCTCTCTCTCTCCCCCAGTGTTTCTCTCTCTCTCTCCCCCAGTGTTTCTCTCTCTCTCCCCCAGTGTTTCTCTCTCTCTCCCCCAGTGTCTCTCTCTCTCTCCCCCAGTGTTTCTCTCTCTCTCTCTCTCCCCCAGTGTTTCTCTCTCTCTCCCCCAGTGTTTCTCTCTCTCTCCCCCAGTGTTTCTCTCTCTCCCCCCAGTGTTTCTCTCTCTCCCCCAGTGTTTCTCTCTATCTCCCCCAGAGTTTCTCTCTCCCCACCAGTGATTCTCTCTCTCTCCCCAGTGTTTCTCCCTCTCTCCCCCAGTGTTTTTCTCTCTCTCTTCCCCCCCCCATTGATTCTCTCTCTCTCCCTCCAGTGTTTCACTCTCTCTCTCCACCCCGAGTGTTACCTCTCTCTCTCCCCTGCGCCCCGAGTGTTTCTCTCTCTCTCTCCCCCCAGTGTTTCTCTCTCTGTCTCTCCCCTGTGTTTCTCTCTCTCTCTCCCCCCAGTGTTTCTCGCTCTCCCCCCCCCCCCCAGCATTTCTCTCTCTCTCTCTCCCCAGTATTTCACTCTCTCTCTCTACCTGCAGTGTCTCTCTCTCTCTCTCTCTCCCCCAGTGTTTCTCTCTCTCTCCCCCAATGTTTCTCTCTCTCTCTGCCCCCAGTGTTTCTCTCTCTCTCTCTCACCTCGTGTTTATCTCTCTCTCCCCCCAGTATTTCTCTTTCTCTCCCCCCAGTGTTTCCCCTGTCTCCCCCTATTTTTTCTGTCTCTACCCCCAGTGTTTCTCTCACTCTCTCTCCCCCCAGTGTTTCTCTCTCCCTCTCCCCCACTGTTTCTCTCTCTCTCCCTCCCCAGTGTTTCTCTTTCTCTCCCCCAGTGTTTCTCTCTCTCTCCCCCAGTGTTTCTCTCTCTCTCCCCCAGTGTTTCTCTCTCTCTCCCCCAGTGTTTCTCTCTCTCCCCCCCCCACTGTTTCTCGCTTTCTCTCCCCCCGAGTGTTTCGCTCTCTCTTCCCCCCAGTGTTTCTCTCTCTCTCTCTCTCCCCCAGTGTTTCTCTCTCTCTCTCTCTCCCCATTGCGTTTCTCTGTCTCACCCCCGCCCAGTGTTTCACTCACTCTCCCCCCCAGTGTTTCCCTCTCTCTCCCCCCAGTGTTTCTCTCTCTCTCCCCCCAGTGTTTCTCTCTCTCTCCCCCCATTGTTTTTCTCTCTCTCTCCCCCCAGTGTTTCTCTCTCTCTCCCCCCAGTGTTTCTCTCCCTCTCCCCCCAGTGTTTCTCTCTCTCTCTCCCCAGTGTTTCTATCTCTCTCTCCCCAGTGTTTCTCTCTCTCTCACCCCACATTGTTTCTCTCTCTCTCTCTCTCTCCCCCCAGTGTTTCTCTCTCTCTCTCCCCCCAGTGTTTCTCTCTCTCTCCCCAGTTTTTCCCTCTCTCTCTCTCCCCCCAGGTTTTCCCTCTGTCTCTCCCCCCCCGTGTTTCTCTCTCTCTCTCTGCCCCAGTGTTTCCCTCTCTCTCTCTCCCCCCAGTGTTTCTCTCTCTCTCCCCCCAGTGTTTCTCTCCCTCTCTCCCCAGTGTTTCTCTCTCTCTCCCCAGTGTTTCTATCTCTCTCTCCCAGTGTTTCTCTCTCTCTCTCACCACACATTGTTTCTCTCTCACTCTCTCTCCCCCCAGTGTTTCCCTCTCTCTCCCGCAGTGTTTCTCTCTCTCTCTCCCCCAAGTGTTTATATCTCTCTCTCCCCACAGTGTTACTCTCTCACTCTCTCTCCCCCCCCCGTGTTCCTCTCTCTCTCTCCCCCAGAGTTTCTCTCTGCCCCCAGTGTTTCTCTCTCTCTCTCTCTCACCTCGTGTTTATCTCTCTCTCCCCCCAGTATTTCTCTCTCTCTCCCCCCAGTGTTTCCCTCTGTCTCCCCCTATTTTTTCTGTCTCTCCCCCAGTGTTTCTCTCACGCTCTCTCCCCCCAGTGTTTCTCTCTCACTCTCCCCCACTGTTTCTCTCTCTCCCCCCCGCAGTGTTTCTCTCTCTCTCCCCCAGTGTTTCTCTCTCTCCCCCCAGTGTTTCTCTCTCTCCCCCCAGTGTTTCTCTCTCTCTCCCCCAGTGTTTCTCTCTCTCTCCCCCAGTGTTTCTCTCTCTCCCCCCAGTGTTTCTCTCTCTCTTCCCCCCAGTGTTTCTCTCTCTCTCTCTCCCCCAGTGTTTCTCTCTCTCTCTCTCTCCCCATTGCGTTTCTCTGTCTCACCCCCGCCCAGTGTTTCACTCACTCTCCCCCCACAGTATTTCTCTCTCTCCCCCCCAGTGTTTCTCTCTCTCTCCCCCCAGTGTTTCCCTCTCTCTCCCCCCAGTGTTTCTCTCTCTCTCCCCCCAGTGTTTCCCTGTCTCTCCCCCCAGTGTTTCTCTCTCTCTCCCCCCAGTGTTACGCTCACCAACCGCCAGTGTTTTTATCTCTCTCCCCAGTGTTTCTATCTCTCTCTCTCCCCAGTATTTCTCTCTCTCTCTCACCCCACATTGTTTCTCTCTCTCTCTCTCCCCCCAGTGTCTCTCTCTCTCTCTCCCCCAGTGTTTCTCTCTCTCTCTGTCCCAGTATTTCCCTCTCTCTGTCTCCCCCCATTGTTTCTCTCCCGATCTCACCCAGTATTTCTCTCTCGCCCAGTCCTTCTCTCTTTCTCTCTCTTCCCCCAGTTTTTCTCTCATTCTCTCCCCCAGTGTTTCTCTCTCACTCTCTCTCCCCCCACTGTTTCCCTCTCTCTCCCGCAGTGCTTCTCTCTCTCTCTCCCCCAAGTGTTTATATCTCTCTCTCCCCACAGTGTTACTCTCTCACTCTCTCTCCCCCCAGTGTTCCTCTCTCTCTCCCCCCCAGAGTTTCTCTCTGCCCCCAGTGTTTATCGCTTTCTCTCCCCCGAGTGTTTCTCTCTCTCTTCCCCCCAGTGTTTCTCTCTCTCCCTCTCTCCCCCAGTGTTTCTCTCTCTCTCTCTCTCCCCATTGCGTTACCCTGTCTCACCCCCGCCCAGTGTTTCTCTCACTCTCCCCCAGTGTTTCTCTCACTCTCTCTCCCCCAGTGTTTCTCTCTCCCTCTCCCCCACTGTTTCTCTCTCTCTCCCCCCAAGTGTTTCTCTCTCTCTCCCCCAGTGTTTCTCTCCCCCCAGTGTTTCTCTCTCTCCCCCCAGTGTTTCTCCCTCTCTCCCACAGTGTTTCGTTCTCTCTCCCACAGTGTTTCTCTCTCTCTCCCCCCAGTGTTTCTCGCTTTCTCTACCCCCGAGTGTTTCTCTCTCTCTTCCCCCAGTGTTTCTCTTTCTCTCTCTCTCTCTCTCTCAGTGTTTCTCTCTCTCTCTCTCTCCCCATTGCGTTTCTCTGTCTCAACCCCGCCCAGTGTTTCACTCACTCTCCCCCCCACAGTACTTCTCTCTCTCCGCGCCCCCCCCAGTATTTCTCTCTCTCTCCCCCCAGTGTTTCCCTCTCTCTCCCCCCAGTGTTTCTCTCTCTCTCCCCCAAGTGTTTCTATCTCTCTCCCCCCAGTGTTTTTCTCTCTCTCTCCCCCAGTGTTTCTCTCTCTCTCCCCCAGTGTTTCTCTCTCTCTCCCCCAATGTTTCTCTCTCTCTCCCCCAGTGTTTCTCTCTCCACCCCCCTGTTTCTCGCTTTCTCTTACCCCCAGTGTTTCTCTCTCTCTCTCTCTCTCCCCAAGTGTTTCTCTCTCTCTCTCTCCCCATTGCGTTTCTCTGTCTCACCCCCGCCCAGTGTTTCACTCACTCTCCCCCCCACAGTATTTCTCTCTCTCCCCCCCCCAGTGTTTCTCTCTCTCTCCCCCAGTGTTTCTCTCTCCCCCAGTGTTTCTCTCTCTCTCCCACAGTGTTTCTCTCTCTCCCCCCAGTGTGTCTCGCTTTCTCTCCCCCCGAGTGTTTCTCTCTCTCTTCCCCCCAGTGTTTCTCTCTCTCTCTCTCTCTCTCTCTCTCTCCCCCAGTGTTTCTCTCTCTCTCTCTCCCCATTGCGTTTCTCTGTCTCACCCCCGCCCAGTGTTTCACTCACTCTCCCCCCCCACAGTATTTCTCTCTCTCCGCCCCCCCATTGTTTCTCTCTCTCTCCCCCCAGTGTTTCCCTCTCTCTCCCCCCAGTGTTTCTCTCTCTCTCCCCCCAGTGTTTCTCTCTCTCTCTCCCCAGTGTTTTTCTCTCTCTCTCCCCCCAGTGTTTCTCTCTCTCTCCCCCCAGTGTTTCTCTCTCTCTCCCCCCAGTGTTTCTCTCTCTCTCCCCCCAGTGTTTCTCTCTCTCTCCCCCCAGTGTTTCTCTCTCTCTCCCCCAGTGTTTCTCTCTCCCTCCCCCCAGTGTTACTCTCTCTCTCCCCAATGTTTCTCTCTCTCTCCCCCCAGTGTTTCTCTCTCTCTCCCCCCAGTATTTCTCTCTCTACCCCCCCAATGTTTCTCTCTCTCTCCCCCCAGTGTTTCTCTATCTCTCCCCCCAGTGTTTCTCTCTCTCTCCCCCAGTGTTTCTCTCTCTCTCTCCCCATTGCGTTTCTCTGTCTCACCCCCGCCCAGTGTTTCACTCACTCTCCCCCCCACAGTATTTCTCTCTCTCTCCCCCCCCAGTGTTTCTCTCTCTCTCTCCCCAGTGTATCCCTCTATCATCCCGCAGTGTTTCTCTCTCTCTCCCCCCAGTGTTTCTCTCTCTCTCCCCCCAGTGTTTTTCTCTCTCTCTCCCCCCAGTGTTTCTCTCTCTCTCCCCCCAGTGTTTATCTCTCTCCCCCAGTGTTTCTCTCTCTCTCCCCCCAGTGTTTCCCTCTCTCTCCCCCCAGTGTTTCTCTATCTCTCCCCCCAGTGTTTCTCTCTCTCTCCCCCCAGTGTTACTCTCACCAACCGCCATTGTTTTTATCTGTCTCTCTCCCCAGTGTTTCTATCTCTCTCTCTCCCCATTGTTTCTCTCTCTCTCTCACCACACATTGTTTCTCTCTCTCTCTCTCTCCCCCCAGGTTTTCCCTCTGTCTCTCTCCCCCCCGTGTTTCTCTCTCTCTCTCTGCCCCAGTGTTTCCCTCTCTCTCTCTCCCCCCAGTGTTTTTCTCTCTCTCTCCCCCCAGTGTTTCCCTCTCTCTCTCTCCCCCCAGTGTTTCTCTCCCTCTCCCCCCAGTGTTTCTATCTCTCTCTCCCCAGTGTTTCTCTCTCTCTCTCACCACACATTGTTTCTCTCTCACTCTCTCTCCCCCAGTGTTTCCCTCTCTCTCCCGCAGTGTTTCTCTCTCTCTCCCCCAAGTGTTTATATCTCTCTCTCTCCCCACAGTGTTACTCTCTCACTCTCTCTCCCCCCAGTGTTCCTCTCTCTCTCTCTCTCCCAGAGTTTCTCTCTGCCCCCAGTGTTTCTCTCTCTCTCTCTCACCTTGTGTTTATCTCTCTCTCCCCCCAGTATTTCTCTCTCTCTCCCCCCAGTGTTTCCCTCTGTCTCCCCCTATTTCTTCTGTCTCTCCCCCCAGTGTTTCTCTCACGCTCTCTCCCCCCAGTGTTTCTCTCTCACTCTCCCCCACTGTTTCTCTCTCCCCCCCCAGTGTTTCTCTCTCTCTCCCCCAGTGTTTCTCTCTCTCCCCCCAGTGTTTCTCTCTCTCCCCCCAGTGTTTCTCTCTCTCTCCCCCAGTGTTTCTCTCTCTCTCCCCCAGTGTTTCTCTCTCTCTCCCCCAGTGTTTCTCTCTCTCCTCCCACTGTTTCTCGCTTTCTCTCCCCCCGAGTGTTTCTCTCTCTCTTCCCCCCAGTGTTTCCCTCTCTCTCTCTCCCCAGTGTTTCTCTCTCTCTCTCTCTCTCCCCATTGCGTTTCTCTGTCTCACCCCCGCCCAGTGTTTCACTCACTCTCCCCCCCCACAGTATTTCTCTCTCTCCCCCCCCCCAGTGTTTCTCTCTCTCTCCCCCCAGTGTTTCCCTCTCTCTCCCCCCAGTGTTTCTCTCTCTCTCCCCCAGTGTTTCCCTGTCTCTCCCCCCAGTGTTTCTTTCTCTCTCCCCCCAGTGCTACGCTCACCAACCGCCAGTGTTTTTATCTCTCTCTCTCCCCAGTGTTTCTATCTCTCTCTCTCCCCAGTATTTCTCTCTCTCTCTCACCCCACATTGTTTCTCTCTCTCTCTCTCTCCCCCCATTGTTCTCTCTCTCTCTCCCCCAGTGTTTCTCTCTCTCTCTGCCCTAGTATTTCCCTCTCTCTGTCTCCCCCCATTGTTTCTCTCCCGATCTCACGCAGTATTTCTCTCTCGCCCAGTCCTTCTCTCTTTCTCTCTCTTCCCCCAGTTTTTCTCTCATTCTCTCCCCCCAGTGTTTCTCTCTCACTCTCTCTCCCCCAGTGTTTCCCTCTCTCTCCCGCAGTGTTTCTCTCTCTCTCTCCCCCAAGTGTTTATATCTCTCTCTCCCGACAGTGTTACTCTCTCACTCTCTCTCCCCCCAGTGTTCCTCTCTCTCTCTCCCCCCCAGAGTTTCTCTCTGCCCCCAGTGTTTCTCGCTTTCTCTCCCCCCGAGTGTTTCTCTCTCTCTTCCCCCAGTGTTTCTCTCTCTCTCTCTCTCCCCCAGTGTTTCTCTCTCTCTCTCTCTCCCCATTGCGTTACCCTGTCTCACCCCCGCCCAGTGTTTCTCTCACTCTCCCCCAGTGTTTCTCTCACTCTCTCTCCCCCCAGTGTTTCTCTCTCCCTCTCCCCCACTGTTTCTCTCTCTCTCCCCCAAGTGTTTCTCTCTCTCTCCCCCAGTGTTTCTCTCTCTCCCCGCAGTGTTTCTCTCTCTCCCCCCAAGTGTTTCTCTCTCTCTCCCCCAGTGTTTCTCTCTCTCTCCCACAGTGTTTCTCTCTCACTCCCCCCAGTGTTTCTCGCTTTCTCTCCCCCCGAGTGTTTCTCTCTCTCTTCCCCCCAGTGTCTCTCTCTCTCTCTCTCTCTCCCCAGTGTTTCTCTCTCTCTCTCTCCATTGCGTTTCTCTGTCTCACCCCCGCCCAGTGTTTCACTCACTCTCCCCCCCACAGTACTTCTCTCTCTCTGCCCCCCCAGTGTTTCTCTCTCTCTCCCCCCAGTGTTTCCCTCTCTCTCCCCCAGTGTTTCTCTCTCTCTCCCCCAGTGTTTCTATCTCTCTCCCCCCAGTGTTTTTCTCTCTCTCCCCCCAGTGTTTCTCTCTCTCTCCACCCAGTGTTTCTCTCTCCCTCTCCCCCACTGTTCCTCTCTCCCCACCCCCCAGTGTTTCTCTCTCTCTCCCCCAGTGTTTCTCTCTCTCCCCCCAGTGTTTCTCTCTCTCCCCCCAGTGTTTCTCTCTCTCTCCCCCCAGTGTTTTTCTCTCTCTCTCCCCCCAGTGTTTCTCTCTCTCTCCCCCAGTGTTTCTATCTCCCTCTCCCCCACTGTTTCTCTCTCCCCCCCCAGTGTTTCTCTCTCTCTCCCCCAGTGTTTCTCTCTCTCCCCCCAGTGTTTCTCTCTCTCCCCCCAGTGTTTCTCTCTCTCTCCCCCAGTGTTTCTCTCTCTCTCCCCCAGTGTTTCTCTCTCTCTCCCCCAGTGTTTCTCTCTCTCTCCCCCAGTGTTTCTCTCTCTCCCCCCTGTTTCTCGCTTTCTCTTCCCCCCACTGTTTCTCTCTCTCTCTCTCTCCCCAAGTGTTTCTCTCTCTCTCTCTCCCCATTGCGTTTCTCTGTCTCACCCCCGCCCAGTATTTCACTCACTCTCCCCCCCACAGTATTTCTCTCTCTCCCCCTCAGTGTTTCTCTCTCTCTCCCCCAGTGTTTCTCTCTCTCCCCCAGTTTTTCTCTCTCTCTCCCACAGTGTTTCTCTCTCTCCCCCCAGTGTTTCTCGCTTTCTCTCCCCCCGAGTGTTTCTCTCTCTCTTCCCCCCAGTGTTTCTCTCTCTCTCTCTCTCTCTCTCTCCCCCAGTGTTTCTCTCTCTCTCTCTCTCCCCATTGCGTTTCTCTGTCTCACCCCCGCCCAGTGTTTCACTCACTCTCCCCCCCACAGCATTTCTCTCTCTCCGCCCCCCCCCATTGTTTCTCTCTCTCTCCCCCCAGTGTTTCCCTCTCTCTCCCCCCAGTGTTTCTCTCTCTCTCCCCCCAGTGTTTATCTCTCTCTCTCCCAGTGTTTTTCTCTCTCTCTCCCCCAGTGTTTCTCTCTCTCTCCCCCCAGTGTTTCTCTCTCTCTCCCCCCAGTGTTTCTCTCTCTCTCCCCCAGTGTTTCTCTCTCTCTCCCCCCAGTGTTTCTCTCTCTCTCCCCCAGTGTTTCTCTCTCTCTCCCCCCAGTGTTACTCTCTCTCTCCCCAACGTTTCTCTCTCTCTCCCCCCAGTGTTTCTCTCTCTCCCCCAGTATTTCTCTCTCTCCCCCAATGTTTCTCTCTCTCTCCCCCCAGTGTTTATCTCTCTCTCCCCCCAGTGTTTCTCTCTCTCTCCCCCAGTGTTTCTCTCTCTCTCTCTCTCCCCATTGCGTTTCTCTGTCTCACCCCCGCCCAGTGTTTCACTCACTCTCCCCCCCACAGTATTTCTCTCTCTCTCCCCCCCAGTGTTTCTCTCTCTCTTACCCCCAGTGTTTCTCTCTCTCTCTCTCTCTGCCCCACTGTTTCCCTCTCTCTGTCTCCCCCCATTGTTTCTCTCCCGATCTCACCCAGTATTTCTCTCTCGCCCAGTCCTTCTCTCTTTCTCTCTCTCCGCCCAGTTTTTCTCTCATTCTCTCCCCCCAGTGTTTCTCTCTCTCTCCCCCAAGTGTTTCTCTCTCTCTCCCCCCAGTGTTTTTCTATCTCTCTCCCCCCAGTGTTTCTCTCTCTCTCCCCCCAGTGTTTCTCTCTCTCTCCCCCCAGTGTTTCTCTCTCTCACCCCCCAGTGTTACTCTCACCAACCGCCAATGTTTTTATCTCTCTCTCTCCCCAGTGTTTCTATCTCTCTCTCTCCCCAGTGATTCTCTCTCTCTCTCTCAACCCACATTGTTTCTCTCTCTCTCTCTCCCCCCAGTGTTGCTCTCTCTCTCTCCCCCCAGTGTTTCTCTCTCTCTCCCCCAGTGTTTCCCTCTCTCTCTCCCCCAGTTTTTCCCTCTCTCTCTCTTCCCCCCAGTGTTTCTCTCTCTCTCTCTGCCCCAGTGTTCCCCTCTCTCTGTCTCCCCCATTGTTTCTCTCCCGATCTCACCCAGTATTTCTCTCTCGCCCAGTCCTTCTCTCTTTCTCTCTCTCCCCCCAGATTTACTCTCATTCTCTCCCCCCAGTGTTTCTCTCTCACTTTATCTCCCCCCAGTGTTTCCCTCTCTCTCCCGCAGTGTTTCTCTCTCTCTCTCCCCCAAGTGTTTATCTCTCTCTCTCCCACAGTGTTACTCTCTCACTCTCTCTCCCCCAGTGTTTCTCTCTCTCCCCCCCCCCCCCAGTGCTTCTCTCTCTCTCCCCCCAGTGTTTTTCTCTCTCTCTCCCCCCAGGGTTTCTCTCTCTCTCCCCCCAGGGTTTCTCTCTCTCTCCCCCCAGTGTTTCTCTCTCTCTCCCCCCAGTGTTACTCTCACCAACCGCCAGTGTTTTTATCTCTCTCTCGCCCAGTATTTCCATCTCTCTCTCCCCAGTGTTTCTCTCTCTCTCTCCCCCCAATGTTTCACTCTCTACCCCCAGTGTTTGTCTCTCTCCCAGTGTTTCCCACTCTCTCTCTCCATTGTTTCTCACTCTCTCTCCCCCAGTGTTTCTCTCTCTCTCCCCCCAGTGTTTCTCTCTCTCTCTCCCCCATAGTTTCTCTCTCTCTCTCTCCCCCAGTGTTTCTGTCTATCTCTCTCTCTCCCAGTGTTTCTCTCTCTCTCACCCCACATTGTTCCTCTCTCTCTCCCCCCAGTGTTTCTCTCTCTCTCCCCCATTGTTTCTCTCTCTCTCCCCCAGTGTATCTCTCTCCCCACCAGTGATTCTCCCTCTCCCCCCAGTGTTTCTCTCTCTCTCCCCCAGTGTTTCTCTCTCTCTCCCCCAGTGTTTCTCTCTCCCCACCAGTGATTCTCTCTCTCTCCCCCAGTGTTACTCTCTCTCTCCCTCCAGTGTTTCTCTCTCTCTCCCCCCCGAGTGTTACCTCTCTCTCTCCCCTGCACCCCGTGTGTTTCTCTCTTTCTCTCCCCCTAGTCTCTCTCTCTCTCTCTCTCTCTCTCTCTCCCCATTGTTTCTCTCTCTCTCCCCCCCCCCAGTGTTTCTCTCTCTCTCTCTCCCCCCCCAGTGTTTCTCTCTCTCTCTCCCCTGTGTTTCTCTCTCTCTCTCTCCCCCAAGTGGTTCTCTCTCTATCTCTCCCCTGTGTTTCTCTCTCTCTCTCTCCCCCCAGTGTTTCTCTCTTTCTCTCTCTCCCCAGTGTTTCTCTCTCTCTCTCCCTCTCTCTCCCCCCAGTGGTTCTCTCTCTATCTCTCCCCTGTGTTTCTCTCTCTCTCTCTCCCCAGTGTTTCTCTCTTTCCCTCTCTCCCCAGTGTTTCTCTCTCTCTCTCTCCCCCCAGTGTCTCTCTCTCTCTCCCTCTCTCTCTTTCTCCCCAGTGTTTCACTCTCTCTCTGCCCCCAGTGTTTCTCTCTCTCCCCCCAGTGTTTGTCTCTCTCTCTCTCCACCCCCAGTGTGTCTTTCTCTCTCTCTCTCTCTCTTTCTCCCCAGTGTTTCTCTCTCTCTCTCTCCACCAGTGTTTCTCTCTCTCTCTCCCCCCAGTGTTTCCCTCTCTCTCCCACCAAGTTTTTCTCTCTCTCTCACCCCAGTGTTTCTCTCTCTCTCTCCCCCAGTGTTTCTCTCTCTCTCCCCCCTGTGTTTCCCTCTCTCTCCCCCTAGTTTTTCTCTCTCTCTCCCCAGTGTTCCTCTCTCTCCCCCAGTGTTTCTCTCTCTCTCTCTCTCCGAATGTTTCTCTCTCTCTCCCCAGTGTTTCTCTCTCTCTCTCTCTCCCCCCAGTGTTTCTCTCTCTCTCTCCCTCCAGTGTTTCTCACTCTCTCCCCCCAGTGTTTCTCTCTCTTTCTCTCTCCCTCCCCAGTGTTTCACTCTCTCTCTCCCCCCAGTGATTCTCTCTCACCCCCCAGTGTTTCTCTCTCTCCCCCCAGTGTTTGTCTGTCTCTCTCTCCACCCACAGTGTTTCTCCCTCTCTCTCTCTCACTCTCCAAAGTGTTTCTGTCTCTCTCTCTCTCTCCCCCAGTTTTTCTATCTCTCCACCCCCAGTGTTTCTCTCTCTCTCTCTCCCGAGTGTTTCTCTCTCTCTGCCCCCCCCCAGTGATTCCCTCTCTCTCCCCCCCCCTAGTTTTTCTCTCTCTCTCTCCCCCCAAGTTGTTCTCTCTCTCTCTCCCCTCAGTGTTTCTCTCTCTCTCTCCCCCAGTCTTTCCCTCTCTCTCCCCCCAGTGTTTCCCTCTCTCTCCCACCACGTTTTTCTCTCTCTCCCTCGCCCCCAGTATTTCTCTCTCTCCCCCCCCGCCGCGAGTATTTCTCTCTCTCTCCCCGCCCCCCCGCCCCGAGTGTTTCTCTCTCTCTCCCCCCCCGCCCCGAGTGTTTCTCTCTCTCTCTCCCCCCAATGTTTCTCTCTCTCTCTCTCCCCCCAATGTTTCTCTCTCTCTCTCTCCCCCCAGTGTATCTCTCTCTCTCTCCACCCAGTGTTTCTCTCTACCCCTCCCCCCAGTATTTCTCTCTCTCTCCCTCTCTCCCCCCAGTGTTTCTCTCTCTCTCCCCCCAGTGTTTCTCTCTCTCTCTCCCCCTGTGTTTCTCTCTCTCTCTCCACAGTGTTTCTCTCTCTCTCCCCCCAGTGATTCCCTCTGTCTCCCCCTAGTTTTTCTGTCTCTCCCCCCAGTGTTTCTCTCTCTCTCTCTCTCTCACCCCACATTGTTTCTCTCACTCTCTCTCTCCCCACCAAGTGTTTCTCACTCTCTCCCCCACTGTTTCCCTCTGTCTCTCCCCCCAGTGTTTCTCTCTCTCTCCCCCGCAGTGTTTCCCTCTCTCTCTCTCCCCCCAGTGTTTCCCTCTTTCTGTCTCCCCCAGTGTTTCTCTCTCCCCCAGTTCTTCTCTCCATCTCTCTCTCTCCACCCCCCAGTTTTTCTCTCTCTCTCCCCTCAGTGTTTATCTCTCTCCCCCCCCAGTGATTCTCTCCTTCTCTGTCTCTGCCCAGTGTTTCCCTCTCTCTCCCGCAGTGTTCCGCTCTCTCTCTCCCGCAGTGTTCCGCTCTCTCTCTCCCCCAGAGTTCCTCTCTCTCTCTCCCCCAGTGTTTCTCGCCCTCTCTCTCCCCCAGTGTTTCTATCTATCTCTCCCTCTCCCAGTGTTTCTCTCTCTCTCTCACCCCACATTGTTCCTCTCTCTCTCTCCCCCCAGTGTTTCTCTTTTTCTCTCCCCCCAGTGTTTCTCTCTCACCCTCTCTTACCTAGTGTTTCCCTCTCTCTCCCGCAGTGTTCCTCTCTCTCTCTTCCCCAGTGTTTCTCTCTCTCTCCCCCCAGTGTTTCTCTCTCACTCTCTCTACCCCGATTGCTTCTCTCTCTCTCTCCCCCAGTGTTTCTCTCTCTCTCTCCCCCAGTGTTTCTCTCTCTCTCCCCCAGTGTTTCTCTCTCTCCCCCCAGTGTTTCTCTTTTTCTCTCCCCCAGTGTTTCTCTCTCTCTCTTCCCCCAGTGTTTCTCTCTCTCTCCCGCAGTGTTTCTCTCTCTCTCTTCCCCCAGTGTTTCTCTCTCTCTCCCCCCAGTGTTTCTCTCTCACTCTCTCCACCCCGATTGCATCTCTCTCTCTCTCCCCCAGTGTTTTTCTCTCTCTCTCCCCCAGTGTTTCTCTCTCTCTCTCCCCAGTGTTTCTCTCTCTCTCCCCCAGTGTCTCTCTCTCTCTCCCCCAGTGTTTCTCTCTCTCTCTCTCCCCCAGTGTTTCTCTCTCTCTCCCCCAGTGTTTCTCTCTCTCTCCCCCAGTGTTTCTCTCTCTCTCTCCCCAGTGTTTCTCTCTCTCCCCCCCAGTGTTTCTCTCTCTACCCCAGTGTTTCTCTCTCTCTCCCCCAGAGTTTCTCTTTCTCCCCCAGTGTTTCTCTCTCTCTCCCCCAGTGTTTCTCTCTCTCCACCCCCAGTGTGTCTTTCTCTCTCTCTCTCTCTCTCTCTCTCTCTCCCGAGTGTTTCTCTCTCTCTGCCCCCCCCCAGTGATTCCCTCTCTCTCCACCCCAGTTTTTCTCTCTCTCTCTCCCCCCTAGTTGTTCTCTCTCTCTCTCCCCTCAGTGTTTCTCTCTCTCTCTCCCCCAGTGTTTCCCTCTCTCTCCCCCCAGTGTTTCCCTCTCTCTCCCACCACGTTTTTCTCTCTCTCCCTCGCCCCCAGTATTTCTCTCTCTCCCCTCCCGCCCCGAGTATTTCTCTCTCTCTCCCCGCCCCCCCCGCCCCGAGTGTTTCTCTCTCTCTCCCCCCCGCCCCGAGTGTTTCTCTCTCTCTCCCCCCAATGTTTCTCTCTCTCTCTCTCCCCCCAATGTTTCTCTCTCTCTCTCTCCCCCCAGTGTATCTCTCTCTCTCTCCACCCAGTGTTTCTCTCTACCCCCCCCCCCCAGTATTTCTCTCTCTCTCCCTCTCTCCCCCCAGTGTTTCTCTCTCTCTCCCCCCAGTGTTTCTCTCTCTCTCCTCCCCCTGTGTTTCTCTCTCTCTCTCCACAGTGTTTCTCTCTCTCTCCCCCCAGTGATTCCCTCTGTCTCCCCCTAGTTTTTCTGTCTCTCCCCCCAGTGTTTCTCTCTCTCTCTCTCTCTCACCCCACATTGTTTCTCTCACTCTCTCTCTCCCCACCAAGTGTTTCTCTCTCTCTCCCCCACTGTTTCCCTCTGTCTCTCCCCCCAGTGTTTCTCTCTCTCTCCCCCGCAGTGTTTCCCTCTCTCTCTCTCCCCCCAGTGTTTCCCTCTTTCTGTCTCCCCCAGTGTTTCTCTCTCCCCCAGTTCTTCTCTCCATCTCTCTCTCTCCACCCCCCAGTTTTTCTCTCTCTCTCCCCTCAGTGTTTATCTCTCTCCCCCCCAGTGATTCTCTCCTTCTCTGTCTCTGCCCAGTGTTTCCCTCTCTCTCCCGCAGTGTTCCGCTCTCTCTCTCCCGCAGTGTTCCGCTCTCTCTCTCCCCCAGAGTTTCTCTCTCTCTCTCCCCCAGTGTTTCTCGCCCTCTCTCTCCCCCAGTGTTTCTATCTATCTCTCCCTCTCCCAGTGTTTCTCTCTCTCTCTCACCCCACATTGTTCCTCTCTCTCTCTCCCCCCAGTGTTTCTCTTTTTCTCTCCCCCCAGTGTTTCTCTCTCACCCTCTCTTACCTAGTGTTTCCCCTCTCTCTCCCGCAGTGTTCCTCTCTCTCTCTTCCCCCAGTGTTTCTCTCTCTCTCCCCCCAGTGTTTCTCTCTCACTCTCTCTACCCCCGATTGCTTCTCTCTCTCTCCCCCAGTGTTTCTCTCTCTCTCCCCCAGTGTTTCTCTCTCTCTCCCCCAGTGTTTCTCTCTCTCCCCCCAGTGTTTCTCTTTTTCTCTCCCCCCAGTGTTTCTCTCTCTCTCTTCCCCCAGTGTTTCTCTCTCTCTCCCGCAGTGTTTCTCTCTCTCTCTTCCCCCAGTGTTTCTCTCTCTCTCCCCCCAGTGTTTCTCTCTCACTCTCTCTACCCCGATTGCTTCTCTCTCTCTCTCCCCCAGTGTTTCTCTCTCTCTCTCCCCCAGTGTTTCTCTCTCTCTCCCCCAGTGTTTCTCTCTCTCTCCCCCAGTGTCTCTCTCTCTCTCCCCCAGTGTTTCTCTCTCTCTCTCCCCCCCAGTGTTTCTCTCTCTCCCCCAGTGTTTCTCTCTCTCTCCCCCAGAGTTTCTCTTTCTCCCCCAGTGTTTCTCTCTCTCTCCCCCAGTGTTTCTCTCTCTCCACCCCCAGTGTGTCTTTCTCTCTCTCTCTCTCTCTTTCTCCCCAGTGTTTCTCTCTCTCTCTCTCCACCAGTGTTTCTCTCTCTCTCTCCCCCCAGTGTTTCCCTCTCTCTCCCACCAAGTTTTTCTCTCTCTCTCACCACAGTGTTTCTCTCTCTCTCTCCCCCAGTGTTTCTCTCTCTCTCCCCCCTGTGTTTCCCTCTCTCTCCCCCTAGTTTTTCTCTCTCTCTCCCCAGTGTTCCTCTCTCTCCCCCAGTGTTTCTCTCTCTCTCTCTCTCCGAATGTTTCTCTCTCTCTCCCCAGTGTTTCTCTCTCTCTCTCTCCCCCAATGTTTTTCTCTCTCTCTCCCCCCAGTGATTCTCTCTCTTTCTCTCTCTCTCCCCAGTGTTTCACTCTCTCTCTCCCCCCAGTGTTTCTCACTCTCTCCCCCCAGTGTTTCTCTCTCTTTATCTCTCTCTCCCCAGTGTTTCACTCTCTCTCTCCCCCCAGTGATTCTCTCTCACCCCCCAGTGTTTCTCTCTCTCCCCCCAGTGTTTGTCTGTCTCTCTCTCCACCCACAGTGTTTCTCCCTCTCTCTCTCTCACTCTCCAAAGTGTTTCTGTCTCTCTCTCTCTCTCCCCCAGTTTTTCTATCTCTCCACCCCCAGTGTTTCTCTCTCTCTCTCTCTCCCGAGTGTTTCTCTCTCTCTGCCCCCCCCCCAGTGATTCCCTCTCTCTCCCCCCTACTTTTTCTCTCTCTCTCTCCCCCCTAGTTGTTCTCTCTCTCTCTCCCCTCAGTGTTTCTCTCTCTCTCTTCCCCAGTGTTTCCCTCTCTCTCCCCCCAGTGTTTCCCTCTCTCTCCCACCACGTTTTTCTCTCTCTCCCTCGCCCCCAGTATTTCTCTCTCTCCCCTCCCGCCCCGAGTATTTCTCTCTCTCTCCCCGCCCCCCCGCCCCGAGTGTTTCTCTCTCTCTACCCCCCGCCCCGAGTGTTTCTCTCTCTCTCTCCCCCCAATGTTTCTCTCTCTCTCTCTCCCCCCAATGTTTCTCTCTCTCTCTCTCCCCCCAGTGTATCTCTCTCTCTCTCCCCCCAGTGTTTCTCTCTCACTCTCTCTACCCCGATTGCTTCTCTCTCTCTCTCCCCCAGTGTTTCTCTCTCTCTCTCCCCCAGTGTTTCTCTCTCTCTCCCCCAGTGTTTCTCTCTCTCTCCCCCCAGTGTTTCTCTTTTTCTCTGCCCCCAGTGTTTCTCTCTCTGTCTTCCCCCAGTGTTTCTCTCTCTCTCCCGCAGTGTTTCTCTCTCTCTTCCCCCAGTGTTTCTCTCTCTCTCCCCCCAGTGTTTCTCTCTCACTCTCTCTACCCCGATTGCTTCTCTCTCTCCCCCAGTGTTTCTCTCTCTCTCTCCCCCAGTGTTTCTCTCTCTCTCCCCCAGTGTTTCTCTCTCTCTCCCCCAGTGTCTCTCTCTCTCTCCCCCAGTGTTTCTCTCTCTCTCTCTCCCCCAGTGTTTCTCTCTCTCTCCCCCAGTGTTTCTCTCTCTCTCCCCCAGTGTTTCTCTCTCTCCCCCCAGTGTTTCTCTCTCTCCCCCAGTGTTTCTCTCTCTCTCCCCCAGAGTTTCTCTTTCTCCCCCAGTGTTTCTCTCTCTCTCCCCCAGTGTTTCTCTCTCTCCCCCCCAGTGTTTCTCCCTCTCTCCCCCAGTGTTTCTCTCTCTCTACCCCCCCCCCATTGATTCTCTCTCTCTCCCTCCAGTGTTTCTCTCTCTCTCTCCACCCCGAGTGTTACCTCTCTCTCTCCCCTGCGCCCCGAGTGTTTCTCTCCCTCTCTCCCCCCAGTGTTTCTCGCTCTCCCCCCCCCCAGCAGTTCTCTCTCTCTCTCTCCCCAGTATTTCACTCTCTCTCTCTACCTGCAGTGTTTCTCTCTCCCTCTCTACCCCAGTGTTTCTCTCTCTCTCCCCCAGTGTTTCTCTCTCTCTCTGCCCCCAGTGTTTCTCTCTCTCTCTCTCTCACCTCGTGTTTATCTCTCTCTCCCCCCAGTATTTCTCTTTCTCTCCCCCCAGTGTTTCCCTCTGTCTCCCCCTATTTTTTCTGTCTCTCCCCCCAGTGTTTCTCTCACTCTCTCTCCCCCCAGTGTTTCTCTCTCCCTCTCCCCCACTGTTTCTCTCTCTCTCCCTCCCCAGTGTTTCTCTTTCTCTCCCCCAGTGTTTCTCTCTCTCTCCCCCAGTGTTTCTCTCTCTCTCCCCCAGTGTTTCTCTCTCTCTCCCCCAGTGTTTCTCTCTCTCCCCCCCCCACTGTTTCTCGCTTTCTCTCCACCCGAGTGTTTCTCTCTCTCTTCCCCCCAGTGTTTTTCTCTCTCTCTCTCTCTCCCCCAGTGTTTCTCTCTCTCTCTCCCCATTGCGTTTCTCTGTCTCACCCCCGCCCAGTGTTTCACTCACTCTCCCCCCCAGTGTTTCCCTCTCTCTCCCCCCAGTGTTTCTCTCTCTCTCCCCCCAGTGTTTCTCTCTCTCTCCCCCCAGTGTTTTTCTCTCTCTCTCCCCCCAGTGTTTCTCTCTCTCTCCCCCCAGTGTTTCTCTCCCTATCCCCCCAGTGTTTCTCTCTCTCTCTCCCCCAGTGTTTCTATCTCTCTCTCCCCAGTGTTTCTCTCTCTCTCTCTCACCCCACATTGTTTCTCTCTCTCTCTCTCTCCCCCCAGTGTTTCTCTCTCTCTCCCCCCCCCAGTGTTTCTCTCTCTCTCCCCCAGTGTTTCCCTCTCTCTCTCTCCCCCGAGGTTTTCCCTCTGTCTTTCTCCCCCCCGTGTTTCTCTCTCTCTCTCTGCCCCAGTGTTTCCCTCTCTCTCTCTCCCCCCAGTGTTTTTCTCTCTCTCTCCCCCCAGTGTTTCTCTCTCTCTCCCCCCAGTGTTTCTCTCCCTCTCCCCCCAGTGTTTCTCTCTCTCTCCCCAGTGTTTCTATCTCTCTCTCCCCAGTGTTTCTCTCTCTCTCTCACCACACATTGTTTCTCTCTCACTCTCTCTCCCCCAGTGTTTCCCTCTCTCTCCCGCAGTGTTTCTCTCTCTCTCTCCCCCAAGTGTTTATATCTCTCTCTCCCCACAGTGTTACTCTCTCACTCTCTCTCCCCCCACTGTTCCTCTCTCTCTCTCTCCCCCAGAGTTTCTCTCTGCCCCCAGTGTTTCTCTCTCTCTCTCTCACCTCGTGTTTATCTCTCTCTCCCCCCAGTATTTCTCTCTCTCTCCCCCCAGTGTTTCCCTCTGTCTCCCCCTATTTTTTCTGTCTCTCCCCCCAGTGTTTCTCTCACGCTCTCTCCCCCCAGTGTTTCTCTCTCACTCTCCCCCACTGTTTCTCTCTCTCCCCCCCCCCCAGTGTTTCTCTCTCTCTCCCCCAGTGTTTCTCTCTCTCCCCCCAGTGTTTCTCTCTCTCCCCCCAGTGTTTCTCTCTCTCTCCCCCAGTGTTTCTCTCTCTCTCCCCCAGTGTTTCTCTCACTCTCCCCCAGTGTTTCTCTCTCTCCCCCCACTGTTTCTCGCCTTCTCTCCCCCCGAGTGTTTCTCTCTCTCTTCCCCCCAGTGTTTCTCTCTCTCTCTCTCCCCCAGTGTTTCTCTCTCTCTCTCTCTCCCCATTGCGTTTCTCTGTCTCACCCCCGCCCAGTGTTTCACTCACTCTCCCCCCCACAGTATTTCTCTCTCTCCCCCCCCAGTGTTTCTCTCTCTCTCCCCCCAGTGTTTCCCTCTCTCTCCCCCCAGTGTTTCTCTCTCTCTCCCCCCAGTGTTTCCCTGTCTCTCCCCCCAGTGTTTCTCTCTCTCTCCCCCCAGTGTTACGCTCACCAACCGCCAGTGTTTTTATCTCTCTCTCTCCCCAGTGTTTCTATCTCTCTCTCTCCCCAGTATTTCTCTCTCTCTCTCACCCCACATTGTTTCTCTCTCTCTCTCTCTCCCACCAGTGTTTATCTCTCTCTCCCCCAGTGTTTCTCTCTCTCTCTCTGCCCCAGTATTTCCCTCTCTCTGTCTCCCCCCATTGTTTCTCTCCCGATCTCACCCAGTATTTCTCTCTCGCCCAGTCCTTCTCTCTTTCTCTCTCTTCCCCCAGTTTTTCTCTCATTCTCTCCCCCCAGTGTTTCTCTCTAACTCTCTCTCCCCCCAGTGTTTCCCTCTCTCTCCCGCAGTGTTTCTCTCTCTCTCCCCCCCAAGTGTTTATATCTCTCTCTCCCCACAGTGTTACTCTCTCACTCTCTCTCCCCCCAGTGTTCCTCTCTCTCTCTCCCCCCCAGAGTTTCTCTCTGCCCCCAGTGTTTCTCGCTTTCTCTCCCCCCGAGTGTTTCTCTCTCTCTTCCCCCCAGTGTTTCTCTCTCTCTCTCTCTCCCCCAGTGTTTCTCTCTCTCTCTCTCTCCCCATTGCGTTACCCTGTCTCACCCCCGCCCAGTGTTTCTCTCACTCTCCCCCAGTGTTTCTCTCACTCTCACTCCCCCCAGTGTTTCTCTCTCCCTCTCCCCCACTGTTTCTCTCTCTCTCCCCCCAAGTGTTTCTCTCTCTCTCCCCCAGTGTTTCTCTCTCTCCCCCCAGTGTTTCTCTCTCTCCCCCAGTGTTTCTCTCTCTCCCCCCAGTGTTTCTCTCTCTCTCCCCCAGTGTTTCTTTCTCTCTCCCACAGTGTTTCTCTCTCTCTCCCCCCAGTATTTCTCGCTTTCTCTCCCACCGAGTGTTTCTCTCTCTCTCCCCCCAGTGTTTCTCTCTCTCTCCCCCATTGTTTCTATCTCTCTCCCCCAGTGTTTTTCTCTCTCTCTCCCCCCAGTGTTTCTCTCTCTCTCCACCCAGTGTTTCTCTCTCCCTCTCCCCCACTGTTTCTCTCTCACCCCCCCCCCCCAGTATTTCTCTCTCTCTCCCCCAGTGTTTCTCTCTCACCCCCCAGTGTTTCTCTCTCTCCCCCCATTGTTTCTCTCTCTCTCCCCCCAGTGTTTATCTCTCTCTCTCCCCCCAGTGTTTCTCTCTCTCTCCCCCAGTGTTTCTATCTCCCTCTCCCCCACTGTTTCTCTCTCTCCCCCCCCCAGTGTTTCTCTCTCTCTCCCCCCAGTGTTTCTCTCTCTCCCCCCAGTCTTTCTCTCTCTCCCCCCAGTGTTTCTCTCTCTCTCCCCCAGTGTCTCTCCCTCTCTCCCCCAGTGTTTCTCTCTCTCTCCCCCAGTGTTTCTCTCTCTCTCCCCCAGTGTTTCTCTCTCTCCCCCCCCTGTTTCTCGCTTTCTCTTCCCCCCAGTGTTTCTCTCTCTCTCTCTCTCCCAAGTGTTTCTCTATCTCTCTCCCCCCATTGCGTTTCTCTGTCTCACCCCCGCCCAGTGTTTCACTCACTCTCCCCCCCACAGTATTTCTCTCTCTCCCCCCCCCCAGTGTTTCTCTCTCTCTCCCCCAGTGTTTCTCTCTCTCCCCCAGTGTTTCTCTCTCTCTCCCACAGTGTTTCTCTCTCTCCCCCCAGTGTTTCTCGCTTTCTCTCCCCCCGAGTGTTTCTCTCTCTCTTCCCCCCAGTGTTTCTCTCTCTCTCTCTCTCCCCATTGCGTTTCTCTGTCTCACCCCCGCCCAGTGTTTCACTCACTCTCCCCCCCACAGTATTTCTCTCTCTCCATCCCCCCCCATTGTTTCTCTCTCTCTCTCCCCAGTGTTGCCCTCTCTCTCCCCCCAGTGTTTCTCTCTCTCTCCCCCCAGTGTTTCTCTCTCTCTCTCCCCAGTGTTTTTCTCTCTCTCTCCCCCCAGTGTTTCTCTCTCTCTACCCCCAGTGTTTCTCTCTCTCTCCCCCCAGTGTTTCTCTCTCTCTCCCCCCAGTGTTTCTCTCTCTCTCCCCCCAGTGTTTCTCTCTCTCTCTCCCAGTGTTTCTCTCTCTCCCCCCAGTGTTACTCTCTCTCTCCCCAATGTTTCTCTCTCTCTCCCCCCAGTGTTTCTCTCTCTCTCCCCCCAGTATTTCTCTCTCTCCCCCCAATGTTTCTCTCTCTCTCCCCCAGTGTTTCTCTCTCTGTCCCCCCAGTGTTTCTCTCTCTCTCCCCCAGTGTTTCTCTCTCTCTCTCTCTCCCCATTGCGTTTCTCTGTCTCACCCCCGCCCAGTGTTTCACTCACTCTGCCCCCCACAGTATTTCTCTCTCTCCCCCCCCCCAGTGTTTCTCTCTCTCTCTCCCCAGTGTTTCCCTCTCTCATCCCGCAGTGTTTCTCTCTCTCTCCCCCCAGTGTTTCTCTCTCTCTCCCCCCAGTCTTTTTCTCTCTCTCTCCCCCCAGTGTTTCTCTCTCTCTCCCCCCAGTGTTTCTCTCTCTCCCCCCAGTGTTTCTCTCTCTCTCCCCCCAGTGTTTCCCTCTCTCTCCCCCCAGTGTTTCTCTATCTCTCCCCCCAGTGTTTCTCTCTCACACCCCCCAGTGTTACTCTCACCAACCGCCATTGTTTTTATCTGTCTCTCTCCCCAGTGTTTCTATCTCTCTCTCTCCCGAGTGTTTCTCTATCTCTCTCACCACACATTGTTTCTTTCTCTCTCTCTCTCCCCCCAGTGTTTCTCTCTCTCTCCCCCCCCAGTGTTTCTCTCTCTCTCCCCCAGTGTTTCTCTCTCTCTCTCTCTCCCCATTGCGTTTCTCTGTCTCACCCCCGCCCAGTGTTTCACTCACTCTCCCCCCCACAGTATTTCTCTCTCTCCCCCCCCCAGTGTTTCTCTCTCTCTCCCCCAGTGTTTCTCTCTCTTCCCCAGTGTTTGTCTCTCTCTCCCACAGTGTTTCTCTCTCTCCCCCCAGTGTTTCTCGCTTTCTCTCCCCCCGAGTGTTTCTCTCTCTCTTCCCCCCAGTGTTTCTCTCTCTCTCTCTCTCCCCATTGCGTTTCTCTGTCTCACCCCCGCCCAGTGTTTCACTCACTCTCCCCCCCACAGTATTTCTCTCTCTCCATCCCCCCCCATTGTTTCTCTCTCTCTCTCCCCAGTGTTGCCCTCTCTCTCCCCCCAGTGTTTCTCTCTCTCTCCCCCCAGTGTTTCTCTCTCTCTCTCCCCAGTGTTTTCTCTCTCTCTCCCCCCAGTGTTTCTCTCTTTCTACCCCCAGTGTTTCTCTCTCTCTCCCCCCAGTGTTTCTCTCTCTCTCCCCCCAGTGTTTCTCTCTCTCTCCCCCCAGTGTTTCTCTCTCTCTCTCCCAGTGTTTCTCTCTCTCCCCCCAGTGTTACTCTCTCTCTCCCCAATGTTTCTCTCTCTCTCCCCCCAGTGTTTCTCTCTCTCTCCCCCCAGTATTTCTCTCTCTCCCCCCAATGTTTCTCTCTCTCTCCCCCCAGTGTTTCTCTCTCTGTCCCCCCAGTGTTTCTCTCTCTCTCCCCCAGTGTTTCTCTCTCTCTCTCTCTCCCCATTGCGTTTCTCTGTCTCACCCCCGCCCAGTGTTTCACTCACTCTGCCCCCCACAGTATTTCTCTCTCTCCCCCCCCCAGTGTTTCTCTCTCTCTCTCCACAGTGTTTCCCTCTCTCATCCCGCAGTGTTTCTCTCTCTCTCCCCCCAGTGTTTCTCTCTCTCTCCCCCCAGTGTTTTTCTCTCTCTCTCCCCCCAGTGTTTCTCTCTCTCTCCCCCCAGTGTTTCTCTCTCTCCCCCCAGTGTTTCTCTCTCTCTCCCCCCAGTGTTTCCCTCTCTCTCCCCCCAGTGTTTCTCTATCTCTCCCCCCAGTGTTTCTCTCTCACACCCCCCAGTGTTACTCTCACCAACCGCCATTGTTTTTATCTGTCTCTCTCCCCAGTGTTTCTATCTCTCTCTCTCCCGAGTGTTTCTCTATCTCTCTCACCACACATTGTTTCTCTCTCTCTCTCTCTCCCCAGTGTTTCTCTCTCTCTCCCCCCCCCCAGTGTTTCTCTCTCTCTCTCTCTCCCCATTGCGTTACCCTGTCTCACCCCCGTCCAGTGTTTCTCTCACTCTCCCTCAGTGTTTCTCTCACTCTCTCTCCCCCCGGTGTTTCTCTCTCCCTCTCCCCCACTGTTTCTCTCTCTCTCCCCCCAAGTGTTACTCTCTCTCTCCCCCAGTATTTCTCTCTCTCTCCCCCCAGTGTTTCTCTCTCTCTCCCCCCAGTGTTTCTCTCTCTCTCTCCCACAGTGTTTCTCTCTCTCTCCCCCAGTGTTTCTCGCTTTCTCTCCCCCCGAGTGTTTCTCTCTCTCTTCCCCCCAGTGTTTCTCTCTCTCTCTCTCTCCCCCAGTGCGTTTCTCTGTCTCACCCCCGCCCAGTGTTTCACTCACTCTCCCCCCCACAGTACTTCTCTCTCTCCGCCCCCCCCCAGTGTTTCTCTCTCTCTCCCCCCAGTGTTTCCCTCTCTCTCCCCCCAGTGTTTCTCTCTCTCTCCCCCCAGTGTTTCTATCTCTCTCCCCCCAGTGTTTTTCTCTCTCTCTCCCCCCAGTGTTTCTCTCTCTCTCCCCCCAGTGTTTCTCTCTCCCTCTCCCCCACTGTTTCTCTCTCTCCCCCCCCAGTGTTTCTCTCTCTCTCCCCCAGTGTTTCTCTCTCTCCCCCCAGTGTTTCTCTCTCTCCCCCCAGTGTTTCTCTCTCTCTCCCCCCCGTGTTTTTCTCTCTCTCTCACCCCAGTGTCTCTCTCTCTCTCTCCCCCAGTGTTTCTATCTCCCTCTCCCCCACTGTTTCTCTCTCTCCCCCCCCCCAGTGTTTCTCTCTCTCTCCCCCAGTGTTTCTCTCTCTCCCTCCAGTGTTTCTCTCTCTCCCCCCAGTGTTTCTCTCTCTCTCCCCCAGTGTTTCTCTCTCTCCCCCAGTGTTTCTCTCTCTCTCCCCCCAATGTTTCTCTCTCTCTCCCCCCAGTGTTACTCTCACCAACCGCCAATGTTTTTATCTCTCTCTCTCCCCAGTGTTTCTATCTCTCTCTCTCCCCAGTGTTTCTCTCTCTCTCTCTCAACCCACATTGTTTCTCTCTCTCTCTCTCCCCCCAGTGTTTCTCTCTCTCTCTCCCCCCAGTGTTTCTCTCTCTCTCCCCCAGTGTTTCCCTCTCTCTCTCCCCCCAGTTTTTCCCTCTCTCTCTCTTCCCCCCAGTGTTTCTCTCTCTCTCTCTGCCCCAGTGTTCCCCTCTCTCTGTCTCCCCCCATTGTTTCTCTCCCGATCTCACCCAGTATTTCTCTCTCGCCCAGTCCTTCTCTCTTTCTCTCTCTCCCCCCAGATTTGCTCTCCTTCTCTCCCCCCAGTGTTTCTCTCTCACTTTATCTCCCCCCAGTGTTTCCCTCTCTCTCCCGCAGTGTTTCTCTCTCTCTCTCCCCCGAGTGTTTCTCTCTCTCTCCCCCCCAGTGTTTCTCTCTCTCTCCCCCCAGTGTTTTTCCCTCTCTCTCCGCCCAGTGTTTCTCTCCCTCTCCCCCCAGTGTTTCTCTCTCTCTCCCCCCAGTGTTTCTCTCTCTCTCCCCCCAGTGTTTCTCTCTCTCTCCCCCCAGTGTTCCTCTCTCTCTCCCCCCAGTGTTACTCTCAAAAAACCGCCAGTGTTTTTATCTCTCTCTCGCCCAGTATTTCTCTCTCTCTCTCCCCAGTGATTCTCTCTCTCTCTCCCCCCAATGTTTCACTCTCTACCCCCAGTGTTTGTCTCTCTCCCCAGTGTATCTCACTCTCTCTCTCCAGTGTTTCTCACTCTCTCTCCCCCCAGTGTTTCTCTCTCTCTCCCCCCAGTGTTTCTCTCTCTCTCCCCCATAGTTTCTCTCTCTCTCTCTCCACCAGTGTTTCTCTCTCTCGCTCCCCCAGTGTTTCTGTCTATCTCTCTCTCTCCCAGTGTTTCTCTCCCTCTCACCCCACATTGTTCCTCTCGCTCTCCCCCCAGTGTTTCTCTCTCTCTCCCCCATTGTTTCTCTCTCTCTCTCACCCAGTGTATCTCTCTCCCCACCAGTGATTCTCTCTCTCCCCCCAGTGTTTCTCTCTCTCTCCCCCAGTGTTTCTCTCTCTCTCCCCCAGTGTTTCTCTCTCCCCAGCAGTGACTCTCTCTCTCCCCCAGTGTTACTCTCTCTCTCCCTCCAGTGTTTCTCTCTCTCTCCCCCCCGAGTGTTACCTCTCTCTCTCCCCTGCACCCCGAGTGTTTCTCTCTTTCTCTCCCCCCAGTGTCTCTCCCTCTCTCTCTCTCTCTCTCTCTCTCCCCATTGTTTCTCTCTCTCTCCCCCCCCGCAGTGTTTCTCTCTCTCCCCCCCCCAGTTTTTCTCTCTCTCTCTCCCCTGTGTTTCTCTCTCTCTCTCTCTCCCCCAAGTGGTTCTCTCTCTATCTCTCCCCTGTGTTTCTCTCTCTCTCTCTCCCCAGTGTTTCTCTCTTTCTCTCTCTCCCCTCAGTGTTTCTCTCTCTCTCTCTCTCCCCAGTGGTTCTCTCTCTATCTCTCCCCTGTGTTTCTCTCTCTCTCCCCCAGTGTTTCTCTCTCTCCCCCCAGTGTTTCTCTCTCTCCCCCCAGTGTTTCTCTCTCTCTCCCCCAGTGTTTCTCTCTCTCTCCCCCAGTGTTTCTCTCTCTCTCCCCCAGTGTTTCTCTCTCTCCCCCCACTGTTTCTCGCCTTCTCTCCCCCCGAGTGTTTCTCTCTCTCTTCCCCCCAGTGTTTCTCTCTCTCTCTCTCCCCCAGTGTTTCTCTCTCTCTCTCTCTCCCCATTGCGTTTCTCTGTCTCACCCCCGCCCAGTGTTTCACTCACTCTCCCCCCCACAGTATTTCTCTCTCTCCCCCCCCCCCCAGTGTTTCTCTCTCTCTCCCCCCAGTGTTTCCCTCTCTCTCCCCCCAGTGTTTCTCTCTCTCTCCCCCCAGTGTTTCCCTGTCTCTCCCCCCAGTGTTTCTCTCTCTCTCCCCCCAGTGTTACGCTCACCAACCGCCAGTGTTTATATCTCTCTCTCTCCCCAGTGTTTCTATCTCTCTCTCTCCCCAGTATTTCTCTCTCTCTCTCACCCCACATTGTTTCTCTCTCTCTCTCTCTCCCCCCAGTGTTTCTCTCTCTCTCCCCCAGTGTTTCTCTCTCTCTCTCTGCCCCAGTATTTCCCTCTCTCTGTCTCCCCCCATTGTTTCTCTCCCGATCTCACCCAGTATTTCTGTCTCGCCCAGTCCTTCTCTCTTTCTCTCTCTTCCCCCAGTTTTTCTCTCATTCTCTCCCCCCAGTGTTTCTCTCTCACTCACTCTCCCCCCAGTGTTTCCCTCTCTCTCCCGCAGTGTTTCTCTCTCTCTCTCCCCCAAGTGTTTATATCTCTCTCTCCCCACAGTGTTACTCTCTCACTCTCTCTCCCCCCAGTGTTCCTCTCTCTCTCTCTCTCCCCATTGCGTTACCCTGTCTCACCCCCGCCCAGTGTTTCTCTCACTCTCCCCCAGTGTCTCTCTCACTCTCACTCCCCCCAGAGTTTCTCTCTGCCCCCAGTGTTTCTCGCTTTCTCTCCCCCCGAGTGTTTCTCTCTCTCTTCCCCCCAGTGTTTCTCTCTCTCTCTCTCTCCCCCAGTGTTTCTCTCTCTCTCTCTCTCCCCATTGCGTTACCCTGTCTCACCCCCGCCCAGTGTTTCTCTCACTCTCCCCCAGTGTCTCTCTCACTCTCACTCCCCCCAGTGTTTCTCTCTCCCTCTCCCCCACTGTTTCTCTCTCTCTCCCCCCAAGTGTTTCTCTCTCTCTCCCCCAGTGTTTCTCTCTCTCCCCCCAGTGTTTCTCTCTCTCTCCCCCCAGTGTTTCTTTCTCTCTCCCACAGTGTTTCTCTCTCTCCCCCCAGTATTTCTCGCTTTCTCTCCCACCGAGTGTTTCTCTCTCTCTCCCCCCAGTGTTTCTCTCTCTCTCCCCCCAGTGTTTCTATCTCTCTCCCCCCAGTGTTTTTCTCTCTCTCTCCCCCCAGTGTTTCTCTCTCTCTCCACCCAGTGTTTCTCTCTCCCTCTCCCCCACTGTTTCTCTCTCCCCCCCCCAGTATTTCTCTCTCCCCCAGTGTTTCTCTCTCTCCCCCATTGTTTCTCTCTCTCTCCCCCCAGTGTTTTTCTCTCTCTCTCCCCCCAGTGTCTCTCTCTCTCTCCCCCAGTGTTTCTATCTCCCTCTCCCCCACTGTTTCTCTCTCTCCCCCCCCCAGTGTTTCTCTCTCTCTCCCCCAGTGTTTCTCTCTCTCCCCCCAGTCTTTCTCTCTCTCCCCCCAGTGTCTCTCTCTCTCTCCCCCAGTGTTTCTCCCTCTCTCCCCCAGTGTTTCTCTCTCTCTCCCCCAGTGTTTCTCTCTCTCTCCCCCAGTGTTTCTCTCTCTCCCCCCCCCTGTTTCTCGCTTTCTCTTCCCCCCAGTGTTTCTCTCTCTCTCTCTCTCCCCAAGTGTTTCTCTCTCTCTCTCCCCCCATTGCGTTTCTCTGTCTCACCCCCGCCCAGTGTTTCACTCACTCTCCCCCCCACAGTATTTCTCTCTCTCCCCCCCCAGTGTTTCTCTCTCTCTCCCCCAGTGTTTCTCTCTCTACCCCAGTGTTTCTCTCTCTCTCCCACAGTGTTTCTCTCTCTCCCCCCAGTGTTTCTCGCTTTCTCTCCCCCCGAGTGTTTCTCTCTCTCTTCCCCCCAGTGTTTCTCTCTCTCTCTCTCCCCATTGCGTTTCTCTGTCTCACCCCCGCCCAGTGTTTCACTCACTCTCCCCCCCACAGTATTTCTCTCTCTCCTTCCCCCCCCATTGTTTCTCTCTCTCTCTCCCCAGTGTTGCCCTCTCTCTCCCCCCAGTGTTTCTCTCTCTCTCCCCCCAGTGTTTCTCTCTCTCTCTCCCCAGTGTTTTTCTCTCTCTCCACCCAGTGTTTCTCTCTCTCTACCCCCAGTGTTTCTCTCTCTCTCCCCCCAGTGTTTCTCTCTCTCTCCCCCCAGTGTTTCTCTCTCTCTCCCCCCAGTGTTTCTCTCTCTCTCTCCCAGTGTTTCTCTCTCTCCCCCCAGTGTTACTCTCTCTCTCCCCATTGTTTCTCTCTCTCTCCCCCCAGTGTTTCTCTCTCTCTCCCCCCAGTATTTCTCTCTCTCCCCCCAATGTTTCTCTCTCTCTCCCCCCAGTGTTTCTCCCTCTGTCCCCCCAGTGTTTCTCTCTCTCTCCCCCAGTGTTTCTCTCTCTCTCTCTCTCCCCATTGCGTTTCTCTGTCTCACCCCCGCCCAGTGTTTCACTCACTCTGCCCCCCACAGTATTTCTCTCTCTCCCCCCCCCCAGTGTTTCTCTCTCTCTCTCCCCAGTGTTTCCCTCTCTCATCCCGCAGTGTTTCTCTCTGTCTCCCCCCAGTGTTTCTCTCTCTCTCCCCCCAGTGTTTTTCTCTCTCTCTCCCCCAGTGTTTCTCTCTCTCTCCCCCCAGTGTTTCTCTCTCTCCCCCCAGTGTTTCTCTATCTCTCCCCCCAGTGTTTCTCTCTCACACCCCCCAGTGTTACTCTCACCAACCGCCATTGTTTTTATCTGTCTCTCTCCCCAGTGTTTCTATCTCTCTCTCTCCCGAGTGTTTCTCTATCTCTCTCACCACACATTGTTTCTCTCTCTCTCTCTCTCCCCCCAGTGTTTCTCTCTCTCTCCCCCCCCCCCCAGTGTCTCTCTCTCTCTCCCCCAGTGTTTCTCTCTCTCTCTCTCTCCCCATTGCGTTTCTCTGTCTCACCCCCGCCCAGTGTTTCACTCACTCTCCCCCCCACAGTATTTCTCTCTCTCCCCCCCCCAGTGTTTCTCTCTCTCTCCCCCAGTGTTTCTCTCTCTCCCCCAGTGTTTCTCTCTCTCTCCCACAGTGTTTCTCTCTCTCCCCCCAGTGTTTCTCGCTTTCTCTCCCCCCGAGTGTTTCTCTCTCTCTTCCCCCCAGTGTTTCTCTCTCTCTCTCTCCCCATTGCGTTTCTCTGTCTCACCCCCGCCCAGTGTTTCACTCACTCTCCCCCCCACAGTATTTCTCTCTCTCCATCCCCCCCCCATTGTTTCTCTCTCTCTCTCCCCAGTGTTGCCCTCTCTCTCCCCCCAGTGTTTCTCTCTCTCTCCCCCCAGTGTTTCTCTCTCTCTCTCCCCAGTGTTTTTCTCTCTCTCTCCCCCCAGTGTTTCTCTCTCTCTACCCCCAGTGTTTCTCTCTCTCTCCCCCCAGTGTTTCTCTCTCTCTCCCCCCAGTGTTTCTCTCTCTCTCCCCCCAGTGTTTCTCTCTCTCTCTCCCAGTGTTTCTCTCTCTCCCCCCAGTGTTACTCTCTCTCTCCCCAATGTTTCTCTCTCTCTCCCCCCAGTGTTTCTCTCTCTCTCCCCCCAGTATTTCTCTCTCTCCCCCCAATGTTTCTCTCTCTCTCCCCCCAGTGTTTCTCTCTCTGTCCCCGCAGTGTTTCTCTCTCTCTCCCCCAGTGTTTCTCTCTCTCTCTCTCTCCCCATTGCGTTTCTCTGTCTCACCCCCGCCCAGTGTTTCACTCACTCTGCCCCCCACAGTATTTCTCTCTCTCCCCCCCCCCAGTGTTTCTCTCTCTCTCTCCCCAGTGTTTCCCTCTCTCATCCCGCAGTGTTTCTCTCTCTCTCCCCCCAGTGTTTCTCTCTCTCTCCCCCCAGTGTTTTTCTCTCTCTCTCCCCCCAGTGTTTCTCTCTGTCTCCCCCCATTGTTTCTCTCTCTCCCCCCAGTGTTTCTCTCTCTCTCCCCCCAGTGTTTCCCTCTCTCTCCCCCCAGTGTTTCTCTATCTCTCCCCCCAGTGTTTCTCTCTCACACCCCCCAGTGTTACTCTCACCAACCGCCATTGTTTTTATCTGTCTCTCTCCCCAGTGTTTCTATCTCTCTCTCTCCCGAGTGTTTCTCTATCTCTCTCACCACACATTGTTTCTCTCTCTCTCTCTCTCCCCCCAGTGTTTCTCTCTCTCTCCCCCCCCCCCAGTGTTTCTCTCTCTCTCCCCCAGTGTTTCTCTCTCTCTCTCTCTCCCCATTGCGTTACCCTGTCTCACCCCCGTCCAGTGTTTCTCTCACTCTCCCCCAGTGTTTCTCTCACTCTCTCTCCCCCCGGTGTTTCTCTCTCCCTCTCCCCCACTGTTTCTCTCTCTCTCCCCCCAAGTGTTACTCTCTCTCTCCCCCAGTATTTCTCTCTCTCTCCCCCCAGTGTTTCTCTCTCTCTCCCCCCAGTGTTTCTCTCTCTCTCTCCCACAGTGTTTCTCTCTCTCTCCCCCAGTGTTTCTCGCTTTCTCTCCCCCCGAGTGTTTCTCTCTCTCTTCCCCCCAGTGTTTCTCTCTCTCTCTCTCTCCCCCAGTGCGTTTCTCTGTCTCACCCCCGCCCAGTGTTTCAATCACTCTCCCCCCCACAGTACTTCTCTCTCTCCGCCCCCCCCCAGTGTTTCTCTCTCTCTCCCCCCAGTGTTTCCCTCTCTCTCCCCCCAGTGTTTCTCTCTCTCTCCCCCCAGTGTTTCTATCTCTCTCCCCCCAGTGTTTTTCTCTCTCTCTCCCCCCAGTGTTTCTCTCTCTCTCCCCCCAGTGTTTATCTCTCCCTCTCCCCCACTGTTTCTCTCTCTCCCCCCCCCAGTGTTTCTCTCTCTCTCCCCCAGTGTTTCTCTCTCTCCCCCCAGTGTTTCTCTCTCTCCCCCCAGTGTTTCTCTCTCTCTCCCCCCCGTGTTTTTCTCTCTCTCTCCCCCCAGTGTCTCTCTCTCTCTCTCCCCCAGTGTTTCTATCTCCCTCTCCCCCACTGTTTCTCTCTCTCCCCCCCCCAGTGTTTCTCTCTCTCTCCCCCAGTGTTTCTCTCTCTCCCTCCAGTGTTTCTCTCTCTCCCCCCAGTGTTTCTCTCTCTCTCCCCCAGTGTTTCTCTCTCTCCCCCAGTGTTTCTCTCTCTCTCCCCCAGTGTTTCTCTCTCTCTCCCCCAGTGTTTCTCTCTCTCCCCCCCCCCTGTTTCTCGCTTTCTCTTCCCCCCAGTGTTTCTCTCTCTCTCTCTCCCCAAGTCTTTCTCTCTCTCTCTCCCCATTGCGTTTCTCTGTCTCACCCCCGCCCAGTGTTTCACTCACTCTCCCCCCCACAGTATTTCTCTCTCTCCCCCCCCCCAGTGTTTCCCTCTCTCATCCCGCAGTGTTTCTCTCTCTCTCCCCCCAGTGTTTCTCTCTCTCTCCCCCCAGTGTTTTTCTCTCTCTCTCCCCCCAGTGTTTCTCTCTCTCTCCCCCCAGTGTTTCTCTCTCTCCCCCCAGTGTTTCTCTCTCTCTCCCCCCAGTGTTACTCTCACCAACCGCCATTGTTTTATCTGTCTCTCTCCCCAGTGTTTCTATCTCTCTCTCTCCCCAGTGTTTCTCTATCTCTCTCACCACACATTGTTTCTCTCTCTCTCTCTCTCTCCCCCCAGTGTTTCCCTCTCTCTCTCCCCCCAGTTTTTCCCTCTCTCTCTCTTCCCCCCAGTGTTTCTCTCTCTCTCTCTCTGCCCCAGTGTTTCCCTCTCTCTGTCTCCCCCCATTGTTTCTCTCCCGATCTCACCCAGTATTTCTCTCTCGCCCAGTCCTTCTCTCTTTCTCTCTCTCCCCCCAGTTTTTCTCTCATTCTCTCCCCACAGTGTTACTCTCTCACTCTCTCTCCCCCCAGTTTTTCTCTCTCTCTCCCCCAAGTGTTTCTCTCTCTCTCCCCCCAGTGTTTTTCTATCTCTCTCCCCCCAGTATTTCTCTCTCTCTCCCCCCAGTGTTTCTCTTTCTCTCCCCCCAATGTTTCTCTCTCTCTCCCCCCAGTGTTACTCTCACCAACCGCCAATGTTTTTATCTCTCTCTCTCCCCAGTGTTTCTATCTCTCTCTCTCCCCAGTGTTTCTCTCTCTCTCTCTCAACCCACATTGTTTCTCTCTCTCTCTCTCCCCCCAGTGTTTCTCTCTCTCTCTCCCCCCAGTGTTTCTCTCTCTCTCCCCCAGTGTTTCCCTCAATCTCTCCCCCCAGTTTTTCCCTCTCTCTCTCTTCCCCCCAGTGTTTCTCTCTCTCTCTCTGCCCCAGTGTTCCCCTCTCTCTGTCTCCCCCCATTGTTTCTCTCCCGATCTCACCCAGTATTTCTCTCTCGCCCAGTCCTTCTCTCTTTCTCTCTCTCCCCCCAGATTTGCTCTCCTTCTCTCCCCCCAGTGTTTCTCTCTCACTTTATCTCCCCCCAGTGTTTCCCTCTCTCTCCCGCAGTGTTTCTCTCTCTCTCTCCCCCAAGTGTTTATCTCTCTCTCTCCCCACAGTGTTACTCTCTCACTCTCTCTCCCCCGAGTGTTTCTCTCTCTCCCCCCCCCCAGTGTTTCTCTCTCTCTCCCCCCAGTGTTTTTCCCTCTCTCTCCGCCCAGTGTTTCTCTCCCTCTCCCCCCAGTGTTTCTCTCTCTCTCCCCCCAGTGTTTCTCTCTCTCTCCCCCCAGTGTTTCTCTCTCTCTCCCCCCAGTGTTCCTCTCTCTCTCCCCCCAGTGTTACTCTCAAAAAACCGCCAGTGTTTTTATCTCTCTCTCGCCCAGTATTTCTCTCTCTCTCCCCAGTGATTCTCTCTCTCTCTCCCCCCAATGTTTCACTCTCTACCCCCAGTGTTTGTCTCTCTCCCCAGTGTATCTCACTCTCTCTCTCCAGTGTTTCTCACTCTCTCTCCCCCCAGTGTTTCTCTCTCTCTCCCCCCAGTGTTTCTCTCTCTCTCCCCCATAGTTTCTCTCTCTCTCTCTCCACCAGTGTTTCTCTCTCTCGCTCCCCCAGTGTTTCTGTCTATCTCTCTCTCTCCCAGTGTTTCTCTCCCTCTCACCCCACATTGTTCCTCTCTCTCTCCCCCCAGTGTTTCTCTCTCTCTCCCCCATTGTTTCTCTCTCTCTCTCACCCAGTGTATCTCTCTCCCCACCAGTGATTCTCTCTCTCCCCCCAGTGTTTCTCTCTCTCTCCCCCAGTGTTTCTCTCTCTCTCCCCCAGTGTTTCTCTCTCCCCAGCAGTGACTCTCTCTCTCCCCCAGTGTTACTCTCTCTCTCCCTCCAGTGTTTCTCTCTCTCTCCCCCCCGAGTGTTACCTCTCTCTCTCCCCTGCACCCCGAGTGTTTCTCTCTTTCTCTCCCCCCAGTGTCTCTCCCTCTCTCTCTCTCTCTCCCCATTGTTTCTCTCTCTCTCCCCCCCCCAGTGTTTCTCTCTCTCCCCCCCCCAGTTTTTCTCTCTCTCTCTCCCCTGTGTTTCTCTCTCTATCTCTCTCCCCCAAGTGGTTCTCTCTCTATCTCTCCCCTGTGTTTCTCTCTCTCTCTCTCCCCAGTGTTTCTCTCGTTCTCTCTCTCCCCTCAGTGTTTCTCTCTCTCTCTCTCTCCCCCCAGTGGTTCTCTCTCTATCTCTCCCCTGTGTTTCTCTCTCTCTCTCTCCCCAGTGTTTCTCTATTTCCCTCTCTCCCCAGTGTTTATCTCTCTCTCTCTCCCCCCAGTGTATCTCTCTCTCTCCCTCTCTCTCTTTCTCCCCAGTGTTTCACTCTCTCTCTGCCCCCAGTGTTTCTCTCTCTCCCCCCAGTGTTTGTCTCTCTCTCTCCACCCCCAGTGTGTCTTTCTCTCTCTCTCTCTCTTTCTCCCCAGTGTTTCTCTCTCTCTCTCTCCACCAGTGTTTCTCTCTCTCTCTCCCCCCAGTGTTTCCCTCTCTCTCCCACCAAGTTTTTCTCTCTCTCTCACCCCAGTGTTTCTCTCTCTCTCTCCCCCAGTGTTTCTCTCTCTCTCCCCCCAGTGTTTCCCTCTCTCTCCCCCTAGTTTTTCTCTCTCTCTCCCCAGTGTTCCTCTCTCTCCCCCAATGTTTCTCTCTCTCTCTCCCTCCAGTGATTCTCTCTCACCCCCCAGTGTTTCTCTCTCTCCCCCCAGTGTTTGTCTGTCTCTCTCTCCACCCCCAGTGTTTCTCCCTCTCTCTCTCTCACTCTCCAAAGTGTTTCTGTCTCTCTCTCTCTCTCTCACCCAGTTTTTCTCTCTCTCCACCCCCAGTGTTTTTCTCTCTCTCTCCCAAGTGTTTCTCTCTCTCTGCCCCCCCCCAGTGATTCCCTCTCTCTCCCCCCTAGTTTTTCTCTCTCTCTCTCCCCCCTAGTTGTTCTCTCTCTCTCTCCCCTCAGTGTTTCTCTCTCTCTCTCCCCCAGTGTTTCCCTCTCTCTCCCCCCAGTGTTTCCCTCTCTCTCCCCCCTCGTTTTTCTCTCTCTCCCTAGCCCCCAGTATTTCTCTCTCTCTCTCTACCCCCAGTGTTTCTCTCTCTCTCCCCCCCCCCATTGTTTCTCTCTCTCTCTTTCTCCAGTGTTTCTCTCTCTCTCTCCCCCAGTGTTTCACTCTCTCTCCCCCCAGTGTTTCCCTTTCTCTCCCCACGAGTCTTTCTCTCTCTCTCCCCCCTGTGTTCCTCTCTCTCTCCCCCCCTGTTTCTCTCTCTCTCTCTCCCCCAGTGTTTCTCTCTGTCTCCCCCAGTGTTTCTCTCTGTCTCCCCCAGTGTTTCTCTCTCCCCCAGTTTTTCTCTCTTTCTCCCCCCATTGTTTCTCTCTTTCTCTCCCCCCGAGTGTTTCTCTCTCTCTCTCCCCCCAGTGTTTCTCTCTACCTCTCTCTCAACCCCAGTGTTTCTCTCTCTCTCCCGCCCAGTGTTTCTCTCTCTCTCTCCCCCCAGTGTTTCTCTCTCTCTCTCCCCCCAGTGTTTCTCCCTCTGCCCCAAGTGTTTTTCTCTCTCTCCCCCCAGTGTTTCTCTCTTCCCCCCCCCAGTATTTCTCTCTCTCTCTTCCCACCAGTGTTTCTCTCTCTCTCTCTCCTCACCAGTGTATCTCTCTCTCTCTCTCTCCCCACAGTGTTTCTCTCTCTCCCCCCAGTGTTTCTCTCCCCCCCCCCCAGTGTTCGTCTCTCTCTCTCTCCACCCCCAATGTTTCCTTCTCTCTCTCTCTCTCTACCCCCAGTGTTTCTCTGTCTCTCTCTGCCCCCGGTGTTTCACTCTCTCTCTCCCCCCAGTGTTTCTCTCTCTCTCTCTCCCCAGTGTTTCTCTCTTTCTCTCTCTCCCCCAGTGTTTCTCTCTCTCTCTCCCCCCAGTGTTTCTCTCTCCCTCTCTCCCCCAGTGTTTCTCTCTCTCCCCCCAGTGTTTCCCTCTCTCTCCCCCCTAGTTTTTCTCTCTCTCCCCCCAGTGTTCCTTTCTCTCCCCCAGTGTTTCTCTCTCTCTCTCTCGCCGAGTGTTTCTCTCTCTCTCTCCCCAGTGTTTCATTCTCTGTCTCTCTCTCTCTCTCCCCCAGTGTTTCACTCTCTCTCTCCCCCCAGTGATTCTCTCTCAACCCCCAGTGTTTCTCTATCTCCCCCCAGTGTTTGTCTGTCTCGCTCTTCACCCCCAGTGTTTCTCCCTCTCTCTCTCTCTCTCTCCAAAGTGTTTCTGTCTCTCTCTCTCTCTCTCTCTCCCAAGTGTATCACTCTCTCTCTCCCCCCAGTGTTTCTCTCTCTCCCCCCAGTGTTTGTCTCTCTCTCTCTCCACCCCCAGTGTTTCTTTCTCTCTCTCTCTCTACCCCCAGTGTATCTCTGTCTCTCTCTCCCCCCAGTGTTTCTCTCTCTCTCTCCCCCCAGTGTTTCTCTCTCTCTCCCCCCCCAGTGTCTCTCTCTCTCTCTCTCTCTCTCTCCCAGTGTTTCTCTCTCTCTCTCTCCCCCCAGTGTTTCCCTCTCTCCCCCCCCCCCACAGTGTTTCTATCTCTCTCCCCCCCCCCGCCGTGTTTCTCTCTCTCTCTCTCTCTCCCCCAGTGTTTCTCTCTCTCTCTCTCCCGGTGTTTATCTCTCTCTCTCCCCCCAGTGTTTCCCTCTCTCTCCCCCCTCGTTTTTCTCTCTCTCTCGCTCCAGTATTTCTCTCCCTCTCTCTCCCTCCAGTGTTTCCCTGTCTCTTCCACCTAATTTTTCTCTCTCTCCCCCCCAGTGTTTCTCTCTCTCCCTCTCTACCCCCAGTGTTTCTCTCTCTCTCTCTCCCCCCGTGTTTCTCTCTCTCTCCCCCCAGTGTTTCTCTCTCTCTCTCTCTCCCCCCAGTGTTTCCCTCTCTCTCCCCTCCAGTGTTTCTATCTCTCTCCCCCCAGTGATTCTCTCTCTCTCCCTCCCCCAGTGTTTCTCTCTCTCTCTCTCCCACATTGTTTATCTCTCTCCCCCCAGAGTTTCCCTCTCTCACCCCCCAGTGTTTCTCTCTCCCTCTCCCCCACTGTTTCTCTCTCTCTCTCCCCCAGTGTTTCTCTCTCTCTCCCCCAGTGTTTCTCTCCCTCCCCCCAGTGTTTCTCTCTCTCCCCCCAGTGTTTCTCTCTCTCCCCCAGTGTTTCTCTCTCTCCCCCAGTGTTTCTCTCTCTCTCCCCCAGTGTTTGCCTCTCTCTCCCACAGTGTTTCTCTCTCTCCCCCCAGTGCTCCTCGCTCTCTCTCTCTCCCCCAGTGTTTCTCTCTCTCTCCCCATAGTCTTTCTCTGTCTCACCCCCGCCCAATGTTTCACTCGATCTCACCCCCACAGTATTTCTCTCTCCCCCCCCCCCAGTGTTTCTCTCACTCTCCCCCCAGTGTTTCCCTCTCTCTCCCCCCAGTGTTTTTCTCTCTCTCCCCCCAGTATTTTTCTCTCTCTCTCCCCCCAGTGTTTCTCTCTCTCCCCCCAGTGTTTCTCTCTCTCTCCCCCCAGTGTTTCTCTCTCTCCCCCCAGTGTTTCTCTCTCTCTCCCCCCAGTGTTTCTCTCTCTCTCCCCCCAGTGTTTCTCTCTCTCTCCCCCCAGTGTTTCTCTCTCTCTCCCCCCAGTGTTACTCTCACCAACCGCCAGTGTTTTTATCTCTCTCTCTCCCCACCGGTTTCTATCTCTCTCTCTCCCCAGTGTTTCTCTCTCTCTCTCACCCCACATTGTTCCTCTCGCTCTCTCTCTCCCCCCAGTGTTTCTCTCTATCTCTCCCCCCAGTGTTTCTCTCTCTCTCCCCCAGTGTTTCCCTCTCTCTCCCACCCCCCGGTGTTTCTCACTCTCTCTCCCCCCAGTGTTTCTCTCTCCCTCTCCCCCACTGTTTCTCTCTCTCTCCCCCAGTGTTTCTCTCTCTCACCCCAGTGTTTCTCTCTCTCCCCCCAGTGTTTCTCCCTCTCCCCCGCAGTGTTTCTCTCTCTCCCCCAGTGTTTCTCTCTCTCCCCCAGTGTTTGCCTCTCTCTCCCCCAGTGTTTCTCTCACTCCCCCAGTGTTTCTCGCTCTCTCTCTCTCCCCCAGTGTTTCTCTCTCTCTCTCTCTCCCCATAGTGTTTCTCTGTCTCACCCCCGCCCAATGTTTCACTCGCTCTCACCCCCACAGTATTTCTCTCTCCCCCCCCTAGTGTTTCTCTCTCCCCCACCCCAGTGTTTCTCTCTCTCTCCCCCCAGTGTTTCTCTCTCTCCCCCCCATTGTTTCTCTCTCTCTCTTTCTCCAGTGTTTCTCTCTCTCTCTCCCCCAGTGTTTCTCTCTCTCCCCCCAGTGTTTCTCTCTCTCTCCCCCCAGTGTTTCTCTCTCTCTCCCCCAAGTGTTTCTCTCTCTCTCTCCCCCCAGTGTTTCTCTCTCTCTCACCCCACATTGTTCCTCTCGCTCTCTCTCTCTCCCCCAGTGTTTCTCTCTCTCTCTCTCTCCCCATAGTGTTTCTCTGTCTCACCCCCGCCCAATGTTTCACTCGCTCTCACCCCCACAGTATTTCTCTCTCCCCCCCTAGTGTTTCTCTCTCCCCCACCCCAGTGTTTCTCTCTCTCTCCCCCCAGTGTTTCTCTCTCTCCCCCCCATTGTTTCTCTCTCTCTCTTTCTCCAGTGTTTCTCTCTCTCTCTCCCCCAGTGTTTCTCTCTCTCCCCCCAGTGTTTCTCTCTCTCTCCCCCCAGTGTTTCTCTCTCTCTCCCCCCAGTGTTTCTCTCTCTCTCTCCCCCAGTGTTTCTCTCTCTCCCTCCCCCCAGTGTTTCTCTCTCTCCCCCCAGTGTTTCTCTCTCGACCCCCAGTGTTTCTCTCTCCCCCCCCCCAGTGTTTGTCTCTCTCTCTCTCCACCCCCAGTGTTTCTTTCTCTCGCTCTCTCTCTACCCCCAGTGTTTCTCTGTCTCTCTCTACCCCCGGTGTTTCACTCTGTCTCTCCCCCCAGTGTTTCTCTCTCTCTCTCCCCAGTGTTTATCTCTTTCTCTCTCTCCCCCAGTGTTTCTCTCTCTCTCCCCCCCCAGTGTTTCTCTCTGTGCCTCTCCCCCAGTGTTTCTCTCTCTCTCCCCCCAGTGTTTCCCTCTCTCTCCCCCCTAGTTTTTCTCTCTCTCTCCCCAGTGTTCCTCTCTCTCCCCGAGTGTTTCTCTCTCTCTCTCTCTCGCCGAGTGTTTCTCTCTCTCTCTCCCCCAGTGTTTCTCTCTCTTTCTCTCTCTCTCTCTCTCCCCCAGTGTTTCACTCTCTCTCCCCCCCAGTGTTTCTCTCTCTCTCCCCCCAGTGTTTCTCTCTCTCTCTCCCCCCAGTGTTTCTCTCTCTCTCTCACCCCACATTGTTCCTCTCGCTCTCTCTCTCCCCCCAGTATTTCTCTCTCTCTCCCCCCAGTGTTTCCCTCTCTCTCCCCCAGTGTTTCTCTCTCTCCCTCCCCCCAGTGTTTCTCTCTCTCCCCCCAGTGTTTCTCTCTCTACCCCCAGTGTTTCTCTCTCTCCCCCCAGTGTTTCTCTCTCTCACCCAGTGTTTCTCTCTCTCTCCCCATCGTGTTTCTCTGTCGCTCCCCTCGCCCAGTGTTTCACTCTCTCTCCCCCCCCACAGTATTTCTCTCTCCCCCCCCCCCCAGTGTTTCTCTCTCTCTCCCCCCAGTGTTTCTCTCTCTCTTCCCCCGGTGTTTCTCTCTCTCTCCGCCCAGTGTTTCTCTCTCTCTCCCCCAGTGTTACTCTCACCAACCCCCAGTGTTTCTCTCTCTCCCCAGAGTTTACATCTCTCTCTATCCCCAGTGTTTCTCTCTCTCTCTCACCCCACATTGTTTCTCTCTCTCTCTCTCCCCCCAGTGTTTCTCTCTCTCTCCCGCAGTGTTTCCCTCTCTCTCTCCCCCCACTTTTTCCCTCTCTCTCTCTCCCCCCAGTGTTTCTCTCTCTCTCTCTCCCCCAGCAGTGTTTCCGTCTCTCTCTCCCCCCGCATTGTTTCCATCTCTCCCCCCCCCCCCCGCAGTGTTTCCCTCTCTCTGTCTCCCCGCAGTGTTTCTCTCCCGATCTCACCCAGTATTTCTCTCTCGCCCAGTCCTTCTCTCTTTCTCTCTCTCCCCCCAGTTTTTCTCTCATTCTCTCCCCCCAGTGTTTCTCTGTCACTCTCTCTCCCCCCAGTTTTTCTCTCTCTCTCTCTCTCTCGACCCCCAGTGTTTCTATCTATCTCTCTCTCTCGCAGTGTTTCTCTCTCTCTCTCTCACCCCACATTGTTTCTTTCTCTCTCTCTCTCTCTCTCTCTCTCCCCCCAGGGTTTCCCTCTCTCTCTCTCCCCTAATGTTTCTCTCTCTCACCCCCCAGTGTTTCTCTCTCTCACCCCCCAGTGTTTCTCTCTCTCTCCCGCAGTGTTCCTCTCTCACTCTCCTCCCAGTGTTTCTCTCACTCTCGCTCTCTCCCCACAGTGTTGCTCTCTTTCTCCCCCAGTGTTGCTCTCTCTCTCCCCCAGTGTTGCTCTCTCTCTCTCCCAGTGTTGCCCTCTCCCTCCCCCAGTGTTGCTCTCTCTCCCCCCCAGTGTTGCTCTCTCTCTCCCCCAGTGTTGCTCTCTCTCTCCCCCAGTGTTTCTCTCTCTCCCCCAGTGTTTCTCTCTCGCCACCAGTCATTCTCTCGCTCCCCCAATGTTTCTCTCTCTCTCCCCCAGTGTTTCTCTCTCTCTTCCGGTGGGGGCCCCATTGATTCTCTCTCTCTCCCTCCAGTGTTTCTCTCTCTCTCTCCCCCCCGAGTGTTACCTCTCTCTCTCCCCTGCGCCCCGAGTGTTTCTCTCTCTCTCTCCCCAGTGTTTCTCACTCTCTCTCTCTCTCTCCCCAGTGTTTCTCTCTCACTCCCCACCCCAGTGTTTCTCTCTCTCTCTCCCCACGTTTCTCTCTCTCTCCCCCCAGTGTTTCTCGCTCTCCCTCCCCCCCCAGTATTTCTCTCTCTCTCTCTCTCTCTCCAGTGTCTCTCTCTCTCTCTCTCTCCCCCACTGTTTCTCTCTCTCTCTGCCTCCAGTGTTTCTCTCTCTCTCTCCCACCTAGTGTTTATCTCTCTCTCCCCCCAGTATTTCTCCCTCTCTCCCCCCAGTGTTTCCCTCTGTCTCCCCCTATTTTTTCTGTCTCTCCCCCCAGTGTTTCTCTCACTCTCTCTCCCCCCAGTGTTTCTCTCTCCCTCTCCCCTATTGTTTTTCTCTCTCTCTCCCCCACTGTTTCTCTCTCTCTCCCCCAGTGTTTCTCTCTCTCTCCCCCAGTTTTTCTCTCTCTCTCTCTCTCTCCCCATAGTGTTTCTCTGTCTCACCCCCGCCCAGTGTTTCACTCGCTCTCCCCCGCACAGTATTTCTCTGTCTCCCCCCCCACCAGTGTTTCTCTCTCCCCCCCCCAGTGTTTCCCTCTCTCCCCCCCCCAGTGTTTCCCGCTCTCTCCCCCCAGTGTTTATCTCTCTCTCCCCCCAGTGTTTTTCTCTCTCTCTCCCCCCAGTGTTTCTCTCTTTCTCTCCCCCCAGTGTTTCTCTCTCACCCTCTCTCCCCCCAGTGTTTCCCTCACTCTCCCGCAGTGTTTCTCTCTCTCTCTTCCCCCAGTGTTTCTCTCTCTCTCCCCCCAGTGTTTCTCTCTCACTCTCTCTACCCCCAGTGTTTCTCTCTCTCTCTCCCCCAGTGTTTCTCTCTCTCTCTCCCCCAGTGTTTCTCTCTCTCTCTCCCCCAGTGTTTCTCTCTCTCTCCCCCAGTGTTTCTCTCTCTCTCCCCCAGTGTTTCTCTCTCTCTCCCCCAGTGTTTCTCTCTCCCCACCAGTCATTCTCTCTCTCCCCCAATGTTTTTCTCTCTCTCCCCCAGTGTTTCTCTCTCTCTCCCCCCCTATTGATTCTCTCTCTCTCCCTCCAGTGTCTCTCTCTCTCCCCCCCCCCCCGAGTGTTACCTCTCTCTCTCCCCTGCGCCCCGAGTGTTCCTCTCTCTCTCTCTCTCCCCAGTGTTTCTCACTCTCTCTCTCTCTCTCTCCCCAGTGTTTCTATCTCTCTCTCCACCCCAGTGTTTCTCTCTCTCTCCCCTGTGTTTCTCTCTCCTAAAAATGGATAAATCCCAAGGCCCGGACGAAATGTATCCCAGGCTACTGTGTGAGGCAAAGGAGAGATTGCGGGGGCTCTGACACATATATTCAGAACCTCTCTGGCCACAGGGGATGTGCCAGAGGACTGGAGAACCGCTAATGTAATACCATTATTCAAGAAGGGGAGTAGGGAAAAACCGGGGAACTACAAGCCAGTGAGCCTAACATCAGTGGTAGGAAAATTATTGGAAAAAATTCTGAAGGACATTAGTCTCCACTTGGAGAAGCAAGGATTAATCAGGGATAGTCAACATGGCTTTGTCAAGGGAAGATCATGTCTGACTAATTTGATTGAATTTTTTGAGGGGGTGACTAGGCGTGTGGATGAGGGTAACGCAGTGGATGTGGTATACATGGATTTCAGTAAGGCCTTCGATAAAGTCCCCCACAGGAGACTGGTCAAGAAGGTACGAGCCCATGGAATCCAGGGTGCCTTGGCACTTTGGATAGAAAACTGGCTTAATGGCAGAAGGCAGAGGGTGATGGTCGAAGGTTGTTTTTGTGACTGGAAGCCTGTGGCCAGTGGGGTACCGCAGGGATCGGTGCTGGGTCCCTTGCTGTTTGTGGTCTACATTAATGACTTGGATATGAATGTAAAAGGTATGATCAGTAAGTTCGCTGATGATACAAAGATTGGTAGGGTGGTAAATAGTGAGGAGGATAGCCTCAGTCTGCAGGACGATATAGATGGGTTGGTCAGATGGGCGGAACAGTGGCAAATGGAATTTAACTCGGAAAAGTGCGAGGTGATGCACTTTGGAGGGACTAACAAGGCAAGGGAATACACAATGAATGGGAGGACCCTAGGCAAGACAGAGGGTCAGAGGGATCTTGGTGTGCAAGTTCACAGATCCCTGAAGGCGGCGGAACAGGTAGATAAGGTGGTAAAGAAGGGATATGGGATACTTGCCTTTATTAGCCGAGGCATAGAATATAAGAGCAAGGAGGTTATGATGGAGCTGTATAAAACACTGGTTAGGCCACAGCTGGAGTACTGTGTGCAGTTCTGGTCGCCACACTACAGGAAGGATGTGATCGCTTTGGAGAGGGTGCAGAGGAGATTCACCAGGATGTCACCAGGGCTGGAGCGCTTCAGCTATGAAGAGAGACTGGGAAGATTGGGTTTGTTTTCCTTGGAGCAGAGGAGGCTGAGGGGGGACATGATTGAGGTGTACAAAGTTATGAGGGGCACAGATAGGATGGATACTAAGGAGCTTTTTCCCTTCGTTGAGGGTTCTATAACAAGGGGACATAGATTCAAGGTAAAAGGCGGGAGGTTGAGAGGGGATTTGAGAAAGAACTTTTTCACCCAGAGGGTGGTTGGAGTCTGGAACTCACTGCCTGAAAGGGTTGTGGAGGCAGGAACCCTCACAACATTCAAGAAGCATTTGGATGAGCACTTGAAATGCCATAGCATAAAAGGCGACGGACCAAATGCTGGAATATGGGATTAGAGTAGACAGGGCTAATGGCCGGCGCGGACACGATGGGCCGAAGGGCCTCTATCCGTGCTGTATGACTCGATGACTCTATGACTCTCTCCCCCAGTGTTTCTCGCTCTCCCCCCCCCCCCCAGTATTTCTCTCTCTCTCTCTCTCCCGAGTGTTTCTCTCTCTCTCTCTCTCTCTCTCTCCCCCAGTGTTTCCCTCTCTCTCTGCCTCCAGTGTTACCTCTCTCTCTCCCCTGCGCCCCGAGTGTTTCTCTCTCTCTCTCTCTCCCCAGTGTTTCTCACTCTCTCTCTCTCTCTCTCCCCAGTGTTTCTATCTCTCACTCCACCCCAGTGTTTCTCTCTCTCTCTCCCCTGTGTTTCTCTCTCTCTCTCCCCCCAGTGTTTTTCGCTCTCCCCCCCCCAGTATTTCTCTCTCTCTCTCCCCAGTGTTTCTCTCTCTCTCTCTCTCCCCCAGTGTTTCCCTCTCTCTCTCCCCCAGTGTTTCTCTCTCTCTCCCCCAGTGTTTCGCTCTCCCCACCAGTCATTCTCTCTCTCCCCCAATGCTTCTCTCTCTCTCCCCCAGTATTTCTCCCTCTCTCACCCCAGTGTTTCCCTCTGTCTCCCCCTATTTTTTCTGTCTCTCCCCCCAGTGTTTCTCTCACTCTCTCTCCCCCCAGTGTTTCTCTCTCCCTCTCCCCCACTGTTTCTCTCTCTCTCCCCCAGTGTTTCTCTCTCTCTCCCCCAGTGTTTCTCTCTCTCCCCCCAGTGTTTCTCTCGCTCCCCCCAGTGTTTCTCTCTCTCCTCCAGTGTTTCTCTCTCTCCCCTCAGTGTTTCTCTCTCTCTCCCCCAGTGTTTCTCTCTCTCTCCCCCAGTGTTTCTCCCTCTCTCCCCCAGTGTTTTTCTCTCTCCCCCCAGTGTTTCTCTCTCTCTCCCCATAGTGTTTCTCTGTCTCACCCCCCCACCAGTGTCTCTCTCTCTCCCCCCAGTGTTTCCCTCTCTCTCCCCCCAGTGTTTATCTCTCTCTCCCCCCAGTGTTTCTCTCTCTCCCCCCAGTGTTTCCCTCTCTCTCCCCCGAGTGTTTCTCTCTCTCACCCCCAGTGTTTCTCTCTCTCTTCCCCCAGTGTCTCTTTCTCTCTCCACCCAGTGTTTCTCTGTCTCTCCCCCCAGCGTTACTCTCACCAACCCGCAGTGTTTCTCTCTCTCTCCCCAGTGTTTCCCTCTCTCTCTCCCCCCAGTTTTTCCCTCGCTCTCTCTCCCCCCAGTGTGTCTCTCTCTCTCTCTCCCCCCGCAGTGTTTCCGTGTCTCTCTCCCCCCGCATTGTTTCCATCTCTCTCTTCCCCCCGCCGCAGTGTTTCCCTCTCTCTGTCTCCCCCCAGTGTTTCTCTCCCGATCTCACCCAGTATTTCTCTCTCGCCCAGTCCTTCTCTCTTTCTCTCTCTCCCCCCCCCAGTTTTTCTCTCATTCTCTCCCCCAGTGTTTCTCTGTCACTCTCTCTCCCCCCAGTGTTTCCCTCTCTCTCCCGCAGTGTTTCTCTCTCTCTCTCTCTCTCTCTCCCCAGTTTCTCTCTCTCTCTCTCTCTCTCCCCCCAGGGTTTCCCTCTCTCTCTCTCTCCCCGAGTGTTTCTCTCTCTCAACCCCCAGTTTTTCTCTCTCTCTCTCCCGCAGTGTTCCTCTGTCTCTCTCCTCCCAGTGTTTCTCTCACTCTCGCTCTCTCCCCCCAGTGTTGCTCGCGCTTTCCCCCAGTGTTGCTCTCTCCCTCCCCCAGTGTTGCTCTCTCTCTCTCCCAGTGTTGCTCTCTCTCTCCCCCAGTGTTGCTCTCTCTCTCCCCCAGTGTTGCTCTCTCGCTCCCCCAGTGTTGCTCTCTCTCTCCCCCAGTGTTGCTCTCTCTCTCCCCCATTGTTGCTCTCTCTCTCCCCCAGTGTTGCTCTCTCTCTCCCCAAGTGTTGCTCTCTCTCTCCCCCAGTGTTGCGCTCTCTCTCCCCCAGTGTTGCGCTCTCTCTCCCCCAGTGTTGCTCTCTCTCTCCCCCAGTGTTGCTCTCTCTCTCTCCCAGTGTTGCTCTCCCTCTCCCCCAGTGTTGCTCTCTCTCTCCCCCAGTGTTGCTCTCTCTCTCCCCCAGTGTTGCTCTCTCTCCCCCAGTGTTGCTCTCTCTCTCCCTCAGTTTTTCTCTCTCTCTCTCACCCCAGTGTTTCTCAATGTCTTTCTCTCCCCCCATTGTTTCTCTCCTTCTCTCCCCCCGAGTGTTTCTCTCTCTATCTCTCCCCCAGTGTTTCTCTCTCTCTCCCCAGTGTTTCTCTCTCTCTCCCCCAGTGTTTCTCTTTCTCTCTCCCCCAGTGTTTCTCACTCTCTCTCTCCCCTAGTGTTTCTCTCTCACCCCCAGTGTTTGTCTCTCTCTCTCCCCAGTTTTTCTCACTCTCTCTCCCCCCAGTGTTTCTCTCTCCACCCCCCCCAGTATTTCTCTCTCTCTCTCTCTCCCCAGTGTTTCTCTCTCTCTCTCTGCCCCCAGTGTTTCTCTGTCTATCTCTCCCCCCAGTGTTTCTCTCTCTCTCCCCAATGTTTCTCTCTCTCTCCCCCAGTGTTTCTCTTTCTCTCCCCCCCAGTGTTTCTCTCTCTCTCTCTCCCCCAGTGTTTCTCTCTCACCCCCAGTGTTTGTCTCTCTCTCTCCCCAGTTTTTCTCACTCTCTCTCCCCCCAGTGTTTCTCTCTCCACCCCCCCCAGTATTTCTCTCACTCTCTCTCTCCCCAGTGTTTCTCTCTCTCTCTCTGCCCCCAGTGTTTCTCCCTCTCTCTCTCCCCCCAGTGTTTCTCTCTCTCTCCCCAGTATTGCTCTCTCCCTCCCCCAGTGTTGCGCACTCTCTCCCCCAGTGTTGCTCTCTCTCTCCCCCAGTGTTGCTCTCTCTCTCCCCCAGTGTTGCTCTCTCTCTCCCCCAGTGTTGCTCTCTCTCTCCCCCAGTGTTGCTCTCTCTCTCCCCCAGTGTTGCTCTCTCTCTCCCCCAGTGTTGCTCTCTCTCTCACCCAGTGTTGCTCTCTCTCTCCCCCAGTGTTGCTCTCTCTCTCCCCCAGTGTTGCTCTCTCTCTCCCCCAGTGTTGCTCTCTCTCTCACCCAGTGTTGCTCTCTCTCTCCCCCAGTGTTGCTCTCTCTCTCCCCCAGTGTTGCTCTCTCTCGCCCAGTGTTGCTCTCTCTCCCCCAGTGTTGCTCTCTCTCCCCCAGTGTTGCTCTCTCTCCCCCAGTGTTGCTCTCTCTCCCCAGTGTTGCTCTCTCTCCCCCAGTGTTGCTCTCTCTCCCCCAGTGTTGCTCTCTCTCTCACTCAGTGTTTCTCTCTCTCTCACCCCAGTGTTTCTCCATGTCTTTCTCTCCCCGTATTGTTTCTCTCCTTCTCTCCCCCCGAGTGTTTCTCTCTCGATCTCTCCCCCCAGTGTTTCTCTCTCTCTCCCCAGTGTTTCTCTCTCTCTCCCCAGTGTTTCTCTTTCTCTCTCCCATAGTGTTTCTCTCTCTCTCCCCCCCAGTGTTTCTCTCTCACCCCCAGTGTTTGTCTCTCTCTCTCCCCAGTTTTTCTCACTCTCTCTCCTCCCAGTGTTTCTCTCTCCACCCCCCCCCCAGTATTTCTCTCTCTCCCTCTCTCTCCCCCCAGTGTTTCTCTCTCTCTCTCTACCCCTAGTGTTTCTCCCTCTCTCTCTCCCCCCAGTGTCTCTCTCTCTCTCTCCCCAGTGTTTCTCTCTCTCTCTCTCTCTCTCTCTCCCCAGTGTTTCTCTCTCTCTCTCCCCAGTGTTTCTCTCACTCTCTCCCGTCAGTGCTTCTCTCTCTCTGTCTCGCCCCAGTGTTTCTCGCTCTCCAATCCCCCACAGTGTTTCTCTCACCACGCCCCAGTGTTTTTTTCTCTCTCTCTCCCCAATGTTTCTATCTCTCTCTCCCCCCAGTTTTTCTCTCTCTCTCCACCCAGTTTTTCTCTCTGTCTCCCCCCAGTGTTTCTCTCTCTCTCCCCCAGTGTTTCTCTCTCTCTCCCCCAGTGTTTCTCTCTCTCCCCCCCCAGTGTTTCTCTCTCTCTCCCCAAGAGTTTCTCTCTCTCTCCCCCAGTGTTTCTCTCTCTCCCCCCCAGTGTTTCTCTCTCTCCCCCCAGTGTTTCTCTCTCTCTCCCCCAGTGTTTCTCTCTCTGTCCACCAGTGTTTCTCTCTCTCTCCCCCAGTGTTTCTCTCTCTCTTCCCCCGCAGTGTTTCTCTCTCTCCCCCCCAGTGTTTCTCTCTCTCCCCCCCCCCCAGTGTTTCTCTCTCTCCCCCCCCAGTGTTTCTCTCTCAATCTCCCCAGTGTTTCTCTCTCTATCTCCCCAGTATTTCTCACTCTCTCCCCCAGTGTTTCTCTCTCTCTCCCCCAGTGTTTCTCTCTCTCTCCCCCAGTGTTTCTCTCTCTCTCCCCCAGAGTTTCTCTCTCTCTCTCCCCCAGTGTTTCTCTCTCTCTCCCCCAGTGTTTCTCTCTCTCCTCCCCCCCAGTGTTTCTCTCTCTCTCCCCAAGAGTTTCTCTCTCTCTCCCCCAGTGTTTCTCTCTCTCCCCCCCCCCCAGTGTTTCTCTCTCTCCCCCCCCCCCCAGTGTTTCTCTCTCTCTCCCCCAGTGTTTCTCTCTCTGTCCACCAGTGTTTCTCTCTCTCTCCCCCAGTGTTTCTCTCTCTCTTCCCCCCCAGTGTTTCTCTCTCTCCCCCCCCAGTGTTTCTCTCTCCCCCCCCAGTGTTTCTCTCTCTCTCCCCCAGTGTTTCTCTCTCTGTCCACCAGTGTTTCTCTCTCTCTCCCCCAGTGTTTCTCTCTCTCTTCCCCCGCAGTGTTTCTCTCTCCCCCCCCCCAGTGTTTCTCTCTCTCCCCCCCCCCCCCAGTGTTTCTCTCTCCCCCCCCAGTGTTTCTCTCTCAATCTCCCCAGTGTTTCTCTCTCTATCTCCCCAGTATTTCTCACTCTCTCCCCCAGTGTTTCTCTCTCTCTCCCCCAGTGTTTCTCTCTCTCTCCCCCAGTGTTTCTCTCTCTCCCCCAGAGTCTCTCTCTCTCTCTCCCCCAGTGTTTCTCTCTCTCTCCCCCCCAGTATTTCCCTCTCTCTCCCCCAGTGTTTCTCTCTCTCTCCCCCAGTGTTTCTCTCTCTCCTCCCCCCCAGTGTTTCTCTCTCTCTCTCCTGCCAGTGTTTCTCTCTCTCCCCGTCCCAGTGTTTCTCTCTCTATCTCCCCAGTGTTTCTCTCTCTATCTCCCCAGTGTTTCTCTCTCTCCCCCCCATTGTTTCTCTCTCTTCCCCCACTATTTCTTTCTCCCCCCACTATTTCTCTCTCCCCCCACTATTTCTCTCTCCCCCACTATTTCTCTCTCCCCCCAGTGTTTCTCTCTCTCCCCCCAGTGTTTCCCTCTCTCCCCCCAGTGTTTCTCTCTCTCTCCCGCCAGTGTTTCTCTCTCTCTCCCCCCAGTGTTTTTCTCACTCTCTCCCCCCAATGTTTTTTCTCTCTCTCTCCCCAGTGTTTCTCTCTCTCTCCCCTCGTGTTTCTCTCTCTCTCCCTTCCAGTGTTTCTCTCTCTCTCCCCCGAGTGTTTCTCTCTCTCTCTCACCCCCCCATTGTTTCTCTCTCTCACTCCCCCCAGCGTTTCTCTCTCTCTCTCCCCCAGTATTTCTCTCCCTCCCCCCGTGTTTTCCTCTGTCTCTCTCCCCCCAGTGTTTCCCTCTGTCTCTCTCCCACCAGTGTTTCACTCCCTCTCTCTCCCCCCAGTGTTTCTCTCTCTCTCCCCCCTCAGTGTTTCTCTCTCGCTCGCTGTCTCACCCCAGTGTTCCTCTCTCCATCTCCTCCCAGTATTTCTCTTTTCCCCCCAGTCCTTATAGAATCATAGAATCATAGAAGTTACAACATGGAAACAGGCCCTTCGGCCCAACATGTCCATGTCGCCCAGTTTATACCACTAAGCTAGTCCCAATTGCCTGCACTTGGCCCATATCCCTCGATACCCATCTTCCCCATGTAACTGTCCAAATGCTTTTTAAAAGACAAAATTGTACCCACCTCTACTACTGCCTCTGGCAGCTCGTTCCAGACACTCACCACCCTTTGAGTGAAAAAATTGCCCCTCTGGATCCTTTTGTATCTCTCCCCTCTCACCTTAAATCTGTGCCCCCTCGTTATAGACTCCCCTACCTTTGGGAAAAGATTTTGACTATCGACCTTATCTATGCCCCTCATTATTTTATAGACTTCTATAAGATCACCCCTTAACCTCCTACTCTCCAGGGAATAAAGTCCCAGTCTGTCTAACCTCTCCCTGTAAGTCAAACCATCAAGTCCCGGTAGCATCCTAGTAAATCTTTTCTGCACTCTTTCTAGTTTAATAATATCCTTTCTATAATAGGGTGACCAGAACTGTACACAGTACTCCAAGTGTGGCCTCACCAATGCCCTGTACAACTTCAACAAGACATCCCAACTCCTGCATTCAATGTTCTGACCAATGAAACCAAGCATGCTGAATGCCTTCTTCACCACCCTATCCACCTGTGACTCCACTTTCAAGGAGCTATGAATCTGTACTCCTAGATCTCTTTGTTCTATAACTCTCCCCAACGCCCTACCATTAACGGAGTAGGTCCTGGCCCGATTCGATCTACCAAAATGCATCACCTCACATTTATCTAAATTAAACTCCATCTGCCATTCATCGGCCCACTGGCCCAATTTATCAAGATCCCGTTGCAATCCTAGATAACCTTCTTCACTGTCCACAATGCCACCAATCTTGGTGTCATCTGCAAACTTACTAACCATACCTCCTAAATTCTCATCCAAATCATTAATATAAATAACAAATAACAGCGGACCCAGCACCGATCCCTGAGGCACACCGCTGGACACAGGCATCCAGTTTGAAAAACAACCCTCTACAACCACCCTCTGTCTTCTGTCGTCAAGCCAATTTTGTATCCAATTGGCTACCTCACCTTGGATCCCATGAGATTTAACCTTATGTAACAACCTACCATGCGGTACCTTGTCAAATGCTTTGCTGAAGTCCATGTAGACCACGTCTACTGCACAGCCCTCATCTATCTTCTTGGTTACCCCTTCAAAAAACTCAATCAAATTCGTGAGACATGATTTTCCTCTCACAAAACCATGCTGACTGTTCCTAATTAGTCCCTGCCTCTCCAAATGCCTGTAGATTCTGTCCCTCAGAATACCCTCTAACAACTTACCCACTACAGATGTCAGGCTCACTGGTCTGTAGTTCCCAGGCTTTTCCCTGCCGCCCTTCTTAAACAAAGGCACAACATTTGCTACCCTCCAATCTTCAGGCACCTCACCTGTAGCGGTGGATGATTCAAATATCTCTGCTAGGGGACCCGCAATTTCCTCCCTAACCTCCCATAACGTCCTGGGATACATTTCATCAGGTCCCGGAGATTTATCTACCTTGATGCGCGTTAAGACTTCCAGCACCTCCCTCTCTGTAATATGTACACTCCTCAAGACATCACTATTTATTTCCCCAAGTTCCCTAACATCCATGCCTTTCTCAACCGTAAATACCGATGTGAAATATTCATTCAGGATCTCACCCATCTCTTGTGGTTCCGCACATAGATGACCTTGTTGATCCTTAAGAGGCCCTACTCTCTCCCTAGTTACCCTTTTGCCCTTTATGTATTTGTAGAAGCTCTTTGGATTCACCTTTGCCTGATCTGCCAAAGCAATCTCATATCCCCTTTTTGCCCTCCTGATTTCTCTCTTAACTCTACTCCGGCAATCTCTGTACTCTTCAAGGGATCCACTTGATCCCAGCTGCCTATGCATGTCATATGCCTCCTTCTTCTTTTTGACTAGTGCCTCAATCTCCCGAGTCATCCAAGGTTCCCTACTTCTACCAGCCTTGCCCTTCACTTTATAAGGAATGTGCTTACCCTGAACCCTGGTTAACACACTTTTGAAAGCCTCCCACTTACCAGACGTCCCTTTGCCTGCCAACAGACTCTCCCAATCAACTTCTGAAAGTTCCTGTCTAATACCATCAAAATTGGCCTTTCCCCAATTTAGAATTTTAACTTTTGGGCCAGACCTATCCTTCTCCATAGCTATCTTAAAACTAATGGAATTATGATCACTGGTCCCAAAGTGATCCCTCACTAACACTTCTGTCACCTGCACTTCCTTATTTCCCAAGAGGAGGTCAAGTTTTGCCCCCTCTCTAGTCGGGCCATCCACATACTGAATGAGAAATTCCTCCTGAATACACTCAACAAATTTCTCTCCATCCAAGCCCCTAATGCTATGGCTGTCCCAGTCAATGTTGGGAAAGTTAAAGTCCTTCTCTCTCTCTCTCTCTCTCCCCAGTGTTTATCTCTCGCCACCAGTGTTTCTCTCCCTCTCTCTCTCTGCCCAGTCTTTCTCTCTCTCCCCCAGTCTTTCTCTCTCTCTCTCCCCCCATTGTTTCTCTCTTTCTCTCCCCACAGTGTTTCTCTCTCACTCTCTCTCCCACCAGAGTTTCTCTCTCTCACCCCTCAGTGTTTCTCTCTCTCTGTCCCGCAGTGTTTCTCTCTCTCACCCCCCCCCAGTGTTTCTCTCTCTGTCTCTCTCCACCCCCAGTGTTTCTCTCTCACTCTCTCACCCCCAGTGTTTCTCTCTCTCCCCCCAGTGTTTTTCTCTCTCTCTCCCCCCAGTGTTTCTCTCTCTCTCCCGTCGTGTTTCTCTCTCTCCCCTCCAGTGTTTCTCTCTCTCTCTCTCCCCCGAGTGTTTATCTCTCTCTCTCTCTAACCCCCCCCATTGTTTCTCTCTCTCACTCCCCCCAGTGTTTCTCTCTCTCTCTCTCTCCCCCAGTATTTCTCTCTCTCCCCCCAGTGTTTCTCTCTCTCTCTCCTCAGTGTTGCTCTCTCTCTCCCCCAGTGTTGCACTCTCTCCCCCAGTGTTGCTCTCTCTCTCACCCAGTGTTGCTCTCTCTCTCCCCCAGTGTTGCTCTCTCTCTCCCCCAGTGTTGCGCTCTCTCTCCCCCAGTGTTGCTCTCTCTCTCCCCCAGTGTTGCTCTCTCTCTCCCCCAGTGTTGCTCTCCCTCTCCCCCAGTGTTGCTCTCTCTCTCCCCCAGTGTTGCTCTCTCTCCCCCAGTGTTGCTCTCTCTCTCCCCCATTGTTGCTCTCTCTCTCCCCCAGTGTTGCTCTCTCTCTCCCCCAGTGTTGCTCTCTCTCTCCCCCAGTGTTGCTCTCTCTCCCCCAGTGTTGCTCTCTCTCCCCCAGTGTTGCTCTCTCTCCCCCAGTGTTGCTCTCTCTCCCCCAGTGTTGCTCTCTCGCCCCCAGTGTTGCTCTCTCTCTCCCTCAGTGTTTCTCTCTCTCTCACCCCAGTGTTTCTCCATGTCTTTCTCTCCCCCCATTGTTTCTCTCCTTCTCTCCCCCCGAGTGTTTCTCTCTCGATCTCTCCCCCCAGTGTTTCTCTCTCTCTCCCCAGTGTTTCTCTCTCTCTCACCAGTGTTTCTCTTTCTCTCTCCCCCAGTGTTTCTCTCTCTCTCTCCCAGTGTTTCTCTCTCACCCCCAGTGTTTGTCTCTCTCTCTCCCCAGTTTTTCTCACTCTCTCTCCCCCCAGTGTTTCTCTCTCCACCCCCCCCCCCCCCCCCCAGTATTTCTCTCTCTCTCTCTCCCCCCAGTGTTTCTCTCTCTCTCTCCCCCCAGTGTTTCTCTCTCTCTCTACCCCCAGTGTTTCTCCCTCTCTCTCTCCCCCAGTGTTTCCCTCTCTCTCTCTCCCCAGTGTTTCTCGCTCTCTCTCTCTCTCTCCCCAGTGTTTCTCTCTCTCTCTCCCCAGTGTTTCTCTCACTCTCTCCCCTCAGTGCTTCTCTCTCTCTCTGTCTCCCCCCAGTGTTCCTCTCTCTCCAATCCCCCACAGTGTTTCTCTCACCACGCCCCAGTGTTTTTTTCTCTCTCTCACCCAATGTTTCTATCTCTCTCTCCCCCCAGTTTTTCTCTCTCTCTCCACCCAGCTTTTCTCTCTGTCTCCCCCCAGTGTTTCTCTCTCTCTCCCCCAGTGTTTCTCTCTCTCTCCCCCACTGTTTCTCTCTCTCTCCCCCAGTGTTTCTCTCTCTCTCCCCCAGAGTTTCTCTCTCTCTCCCCCAGTGTTTCTCTATCTCTCCCCCAGTGTTTCTCTCTCTCTCCCCCCCAGTGTTTCTCTCTCTCCCCCCCCATTGTTTCTCTCTCTCTCCCCCCCAGTGTTTCTCTCTCTATCCCCCAGTATTTCTCACTCTCTCCCCCAGTGTTTCTCTCTCTCTCCCCCAGTGTTTCTCTCTCTCTCCCCCAGTGTTTCTCTCTCACTCCCCCAGAGTTTCTCTCTCTCTCCCCCAGTGTTTCTCTCTCTCTCCCCCCCCCAGTGTTTCTCTCTCTCTCCCCCAGTGTTTCTCTCTCTCTCCCCGAGTATTTCTCTCTCTCCTCCCCCCCAGTGTTTCTCTCTCTCTCTCCTGCCAGTGTTTCTCTCTCTCACCCCCAGTGTTTCTCTCTCTATCTCCCCAGTGTTTCTCTCTCTATCTCCCCAGTGTTTCTCTCTCTATCTCCCCCGTGTTTCTCTCTCTCCCCCCCATTGTTTCTCTCTCTCCCCCCACTATTTCTTTCTCCCCCCACTATTTCTCTCTCCCCCACTATTTCTCTCTCCCCCCAGTGTTTCTCTCTCTCCCCCCAGTGTTTCTCTCTCTCTCTTCCAGTGTTGCTCTCTCTCTCCACCAGTGTTGCTCTCTCTCCCCCAGTGTTGCTCTCTCTCTCACCCAGTGTTGCTCTCTCTCTCCCCCAGTGTTGCTCTCTCTCTCCCGCAGTGTTGCTCTCTCTCTCCCCCAGTGTTGCTCTCTCTCTCCCCCAGTGTTGCTCTCTCTCCCCCAGTGTTGCTCTCTCTCCCCCAGTGTTGCTCTCTCTCCCCCAGTGTTGCTCTCTCTCCCCCAGTGTTTCTCTCCTTCTCTCCCCCCGAGTGTTTCTCTCTCGATCTCTCCCCCCAGTGTTTCTCGCTCTCTCCCCAGTGTTTCTCTCTCTCTCCCCAGTGTTTCTCTTTCTCTCTCCCCCAGTGTTTCTCTCTCTCTCTCTCCCAGTGTTTCTCTCTCACCCCCAGTGTTTGTCTCTCTCTCTCCCCAGTTTTTCTCACTCTCTCTCCCCCCAGTGTTTCTCTCTCCACCCCCCCCAGTATTTCTCTCTCTCTCTCTCCCCCCAGTGTTTCTCTCTCTCTCTACCCCAAGTGTTTCTCCCTCTCTCTCTCCCCCCAGTGTTTCTCTCTCTCTCTCTCCCCAGTGTTTCTCACTCTCTCTCTCTCTCTCCCCAGTGTTTGTCTCTCTCTCTCCCCAGTGTTTCTCTCACTCTCTCCCCTCAGTGCTTCTCTCTCTCTCTGTCTCCCCCCAGTGTTTCTCTCTCTCCAATCCCCCACAGTGTTTCTCTCACCACGCCCCAGTGTTTTTTTTTCTCTCTCTCCCCAATGTTTCTATCTCTCTCTCCCCCCAGTTTTTCTCTCTCTCTCCACCCAGCTTTTCTTTCTGTCTCCCCCCAGTGTTTCTCTCTCTCTCCCCCAGTGTTTCTCTCTCTCTCCCCCACTGTTTCTCTCTCTCTCCCCCAGTGTTCTCTCTCTCTCCCCCAGAGTTTCTCTCTCTCTCCCCCAGTGTTTCTCTCTCTCCCCCAGTGTTTCTCTCTCTCTCCCCCAGTGTTTCTCTCTCTCCCCCCCCCCCAGTGTTTCTCTCTCTCCCCCCCAGTGTTTCTCTCCCCCCCCCCAGTGTTTCTCTATCTCCCCCCCCCAGTGTTTCTCTCTCAATCTCCCCAGTGTTTCTCTCTCTATCTCCCCAGTGTTTCTCTCTCTCTCCCCCCATTGTTTCTCTCTCTCTCCCCCCCAGTGTTTCTCTCTCTATCCCCCAGTATTTCTCACTCTCTCCCCCAGTGTTTATCTCTCTCTCCCCCAGTGTTTCTCTCTCTCTCACCCAGTGTTTCTCTCTCTCTCCCCCAGAGTTTCTCTCTCTCTCCCCCAGTGTTTCTCTCTCCCCCCCCCAGTGTTTCTCTCTCTCTCCCCCAGTGTTTCTCTCTCTCTCCCCGAGTATTTCTCTCTCTCCTCCCCCCCCAGTCTTTCTCTCTCTCTCTCCTGCCAGTGTTTCTCTCTCTCACCCCCAGTGTTTCTCTCTCTATCTCCCCAGTGTTTCTCTCTCTATCTCCCCAGTGTTTCTCTCTTTATCTCCCCAGTGTTTCTCTCTCTCCCCCCCATTGTTTCTCTCTCTCCCCCCACTATTTCTTTCTCCCCCCACTATTACTCTCTCCCCCACTATTTCTCTCTCCCCCCAGTGTTTCTCTCTCTCTCCCCCCAGTGTTTCTCTCTCTCTCTCTCGCCAGTGTTTCTCTCTCTCTCCCCCCAGTGTTTTTCTCACTCTCTCCCCCCAATGTTTTTTTCTCTCTCTCCCCCCAGTGTTTTTCTCACTCTCTCCCCCCAATGTTTTTTTCTCTCTCTCCCCCCAGTGTTTCTCACTCTCTCTCTCTCTCCCCAGTGTTTGTCTCTCTCTCTCCCCAGTGTTTCTCTCACTCTCTCCCCTCAGTGCTTCTCTCTCTCTCTGTCTCCCCCCAGTGTTTCTCTCTCTCCAATCCCCCACAGTGTTTCTCTCACCACGCCCCAGTGTTTTTTTCTCTCTCTCTCCCCAATGTTTCTATCTCTCTCTCCCCCCAGTTTTTCTCTCTCTCTCCACCCAGCTTTTCTTTCTGTCTCCCCCCAGTGTTTCTCTCTCTCTCCCCCAGTGTTTCTCTCTCTCTCCCCCACTGTTTCTCTCTCTCTCCCCCAGTGTTCTCTCTCTCTCCCCCAGAGTTTCTCTCTCTCTCCCCCAGTGTTTCTCTCTCTCCCCCAGTGTTTCTCTCTCTCTCCCCCAGTGTTTCTCTCTCTCTCCCCCCCCAGTGTTTCTCTCTCTCCCCCCCAGTGTTTCTCTCCCCCCCCCCATTGTTTCTCTATCTCCCCCCCCCAGTGTTTCTCTCTCAATCTCCCCAGTGTTTCTCTCTCTATCTCCCCAGTGTTTCTCTCTCTCTCCCCCCATTGTTTCTCTCTCTCTCCCCCCCAGTGTTTCTCTCTCTATCCCCCAGTATTTCTCACTCTCTCCCCCAGTGTTTATCTCTCTCTCCCCCAGTGTTTCTCTCTCTCTCACCCAGTGTTTCTCTCTCTCTCCCCCAGAGTTTCTCTCTCTCTCCCCCAGTGTTTCTCTCTCCCCCCCCCCAGTGTTTCTCTCTCTCTCCCCCAGTGTTTCTCTCTCTCTCCCCGAGTATTGCTCTCTCCTCCCCCCCCAGTCTTTCTCTCTCTCTCTCCTGCCAGTGTTTCTCTCTCTCACCCCCAGTGTTTCTCTCTCTATCTCCCCAGTGTTTCTCTCTCTATCTCCCCAGTGTTTCTCTCTTTATCTCCCCAGTGTTTCTCTCTCTCCCCCCATTGTTTCTCTCTCTCCCCCCACTATTTCTTTCTCCCCCCACTATTTCTCTCTCCCCCACTATTTCTCTCTCCCCCCAGTGTTTCTCTCTCTCCCCCCAGTGTTTCTCTCTCTCTCCCCCCAGTGTTTCTCTCTCTCTCTCTCGCCAGTGTTTCTCTCTCTCTCCCCCCAGTGTTTTTCTCACTCTCTCCCCCCAATGTTTTTTTCTCTCTCTCCCCCCAGTGTTTCTCTCTCTCTCCCCCGAGTGTTTCTCTCTCTCTCTCACACCCCCCATTGTTTCTCTCTCTCACTCCCCCCAGTGTTTCTCTCTCTCTCTCTCTCCCCCAGTATTTCTCTCCCTCCCCCCGTGTTTTCCGCTGTCTCTCGCCCCCCAGTGTTTCTCTCTCTCCTCCCCCCGAGTGTTTCTCTCTCTCTCTCCTGCCAGTGTTTCTCTCTCTCCCCCCCCCCCAGTGTTTCTCTCTCTATCTCCCCAGTGTTTCTCTCTCTATCTCCCCAGTGTTTCTCTCTCTATCTCCCCAGTGTTTCTCTCTCTCCCCCCCCCCAGTGTTTCTCTCTCTCTCCCCCAGTGTTTCTCTCTCTCTCTCACCCCGTTGCTTCTCTCTCTCTCTCTCTCTCCCCAGTGTTTCTCTCTCTCTCTCCCCAGTGTTTCTCTCACTCTCTCCCCTCAGTGCTTCTCTCTCTCTCTGTCTCCCCCCAGTGTTTCTCTCTCTCCAATCCCCCACAGTGTTTCTCTCACCACGCCCCAGTGTTTTTTTCTCTCTCTCTCCCCAATGTTTCTATCTCTCTCTCCCCCCAGTTTTTTCTCTCTCTCTCCACCCAGCTTTTCTCTCTGTCTCCCCCCAGTGTTTCTCTCTCTCTCCCCCAGTGTTTCTCTCTCTCTCCCGCAGTGTTTCTCTCTCTCTGTCCCGCAGTGTTTCTCTCTCTCACCCCACCCCCAGTGTTTCTCTCTCTGTCTCTCTCCACCCCCAGTGTTTCTCTCTCACTCTCTCTCCCCCCAGTGTTTCTCTCTCTCCCCCCAGTGTTTTTCTCTCTCTCTCCCCCCAGTGTTTCTCTCTCTCTCCCGTCGTGTTTCTCTCTCTCCCCTCCAGTGTTTCTCTCTCTCTCTCTCCCCCGAGTGTTTATCTCTCTCTCTCTCTCACACCCCCCATTGTTTCTCTCTCTCACTCCCCCCAGTGTTTCTCTCTCTCTCTCTCTCCCCCAGTATTTCTCTCTCTCCCCCCAGTGTTTCTCTATCTCTCTCCTCAGTGTTGCTCTCTCTCTCCCCCAGTGTTGCTCTCTCTCTCCCCCAGTGTTGCTCTCTCTCACCCCCAGTGTTGCTCTCTCTCTCCCCCAGTGTTGCTCTCTCTCTCCCCCAGTGTTGCTCTCTCTCCCCCAGTGTTGCTCTCTCTCCCCCAGTGTTGCTCTCTCTCCCCCAGTGTTGCTCTCTCGCCCCCAGTGTTGCTCTCTCTCTCCCTCAGTGTTTCTCTCTCTCTCACCCAAGTGTTTCTCCATGTCTTTCTCTCCCCCCATTGTTTCTCTCCTTCTCTCCCCCCGAGTGTTTCTCTCTCGATCTCTCCCCCCAGTGTTTCTCTCTCTCTCCCCAGTGTTTCTCTCTCTCTCCCCAGTGTTTCTCTTTCTCTCTCCCCCAGTGTTTCTCTCTCTCTCTCTCCCAGTGTTTCTCTCTCACACCCAGTGTTTGTCTCTCTCTCTCCCCAGTTTTTCTCACTCTCTCTCCCCCCAGTGTTTCTCTCTCTCCCCCCCCATTGTTTCTCTCTCTCCCCCCACTATTTCTTTCTCCCCCCACTATTTCTCTCTCCCCCACTATTTCTCTCTCCCCCAGTGTTTCTCTCTCTCCCCCCAGTGTTTCTCTCTCTCTCTCCCAGTGTTGCTCTCTCTCTCACCCAGTGTTGCTCTCTCTCTCCCCCAGTGTTGCTCTCTCTCTCCCGCAGTGTTGCTCTCTCTCTCCCCCAGTGTTGCTCTCTCTCTCCCCCAGTGTTGCTCTCTCTCCCCCAGTGTTGCTCTCTCTCCCCCAGTGTTGCTCTCTCTCTCCCCCAGGGTTGCACTCTCTCTACCCCAGTGTTGCTCTCTCTCTCCCCCAGTGTTGCTGTCTCGCCCCCAGTGTTGCTCTCTCTCTCCCTCAGTGTTTCTCTCTCTCTCACCCCAGTGTTTCTCCATGTCTTTCTCTCCCCCCATTGTTTCTCTCCTTCTCTCCCCCCGAGTGTTTCTCTCTCGATCTCTCCCCCCAGTGTTTCTCTCTCTCTCCCCAGTGTTTCTCGCTCTCTCCCCAGTGTTTCTCTTTCTCTCTCCCCCAGTGTTTCTCTCTCTCTCTCTCCCAGTGTTTCTCTCTCACCCCCAGTGTTTGTCTCTCTCTCTCCCCAGTTTTTCTCACTCTCTCTCCCCCCAGTGTTTCTCTCTCCACCCGCCCCCAGTATTTCTCTCTCTCTCTCTCTCCCCCCAGTGTTTCTCTCTCTCTCTACCCCCAGTGTTTCTCCCTCTCTCTCTCCCCCCAGTGTTTCTCTCTCTCTCTCTCCCCAGTGTTTCTCGCTCTCTCTCTCTCTCCCCAGTGTTTCTCTCTCTCCAATCCCCCACAGTGTTTCTCTCACCACGCCCCAGTGTTTTTTTCTCTCTCTCTCCCCAATGTTTCTATCTCTCTCTCCCCCCAGTTTTTCTCTCTCTCTCCACCCAGCTTTTCTCTCTGTCTCCCCCCAGTGTTTCTCTCTCTCTCCCCCAGTGTTTCTCTCTCTCTCCCGCAGTGTTTCTCTCTCTCTGTCCCGCAGTGTTTCTCTCTCTCACCCCCCCCAGTGTTTCTCTCTCTGTCTCTCTCCACCCCCAGTGTTTCTCTCTCACTCTCTCTCCCCCCAGTGTTTCTCTCTCTCCCCCCAGTGTTTTTCTCTCTCTCTCCCCCCAGTGTTTCTCTCTCTCTCCCGTCGTGTTTCTCTCTCTCCCTCCAGTGTTTCTCTCTCTCTCTCTCCCCCGAGTGTTTATCTCTCTCTCTCTCCCCCAGTGTTGCTCTCTCTCTCCCCCAGTGTTGCTCTCTCTCTCCCCCAGTGTTGCTCTCTCTCTCCCCCAGTGTTGCGCTCTCTCTCCCCCAGTGTTGCTCTCTCTCTCCCCCAGTGTTGCTCTCTCTCTCCCCCAGTGTTGCTCTCCCTCTCCCCCAGTGTTGCTCTCTCTCTCCCCCAGTGTTGCTCTCTCTCCCCCAGTGTTGCTCTCTCTCTCCCCCAGTGTTGCTCACTCTCTCCCCCAGTGTTGCTCTCTCTCTCCCCCAGTGTTGCACTCTCTCTCCCCCCAGTGTTGCTCTCTCTCTCCCCCAGTGTTGCTCTCTCTCTCACCCATTGTTGCTCTCTCTCTCCCCCAGTGTTGCTCTCTCTCTCCCCCAGTGTTGCTCTCTTTCTCCCCCAGTGTTGCTCTCTCTCTCCCCCAGTGTTGCTCTCTCTCCCCCAGTGTTGCTCTCTCTCCCCCAGTGTTGCTCTCTCTCCCCCAGTGTTGCTCTCTCTCCCCCAGTGTTGCTCTCTCTCCCCCAGTGTTGCTCTCTCTCTCCCTCAGTGTTTCTCTCTCTCTCACCCCAGTGTTTCTCCATGTCTTTCTCTCCCCCCATTATTTCTCTCATTCTCTCCCCCCGAGTGTTTCTCTGTCGATCTCTCCCCCCAGTTTTTCTCTCTCTCTCCCCAGTGTTTCTCTCTCTCTCCCCAGTGTTTCTCTTTCTCTCTCCCCCAGTGTGTCTCTCTCTCTCTCTCCCAGTGTTTCTCTCTCACCCCCAGTGTTTGTCTCTCTCTCTCCCCAGTTTTTCTCACTCTCTCTCCCCCCAGTGTTTCTCTCTCCACCCCCCCCCCAGTATTTCTCTCTCTCTCTCTCTCCCCCCAGTGTTGCTCTCTCTCTCTCTCTACCCCCAGTGTTTCTCCCTCTCTCTCTCTCCCCAGTGTTTCTCGCTCTCTCTCTCTCTCTCCCCAGTGTCTCTCTCTCTCTCCCCAGTGTTTCTCTCACTCTCTCCCCTCAGTGCTTCTCTCTCTCTCTGTCTCCCCCCAGTGTTTCTCTCTCTCCAATCCCCCACAGTGTTTCTCTCACCACGCCCCAGTGTTTTTTTCTCTCTCTCTACCCAATGTTTCTATCTCTCTCTCCCCCCAGTTTTTCTCTCTCTCTCCACCCAGCTTTTCTCTCTGTCTCCCCCCAGTGTTTCTCTCTCTCTCCCCCAGTGTTTCTCTCTCTCTCCCCCAGTGTTTCTCTCTCTCTCCCCCAGTGTTTCTCTCTCTCTCCCCCAGTGTTTCTCTCTCTCTCCCCCCAGTGTTTCTCTCTCTCTCCCCCAGTGTTTCTCTCTCTCTCCCCCAGTGTTTCTCTCTCTCTCCCCCAGTGTTTCTCTCTCTCTCCCCCAGTGTTTCTCTCTCTCCCCCCCCCCAGTGTTTCTCTCTCTCTCCCCCAGTGTTTCTCTCTCTCTCGCCCAGTGTTTCTCTCTCTCCCCCAGTGTTTCTCTCTCTCCCCCAGTGTTTCTCTCTCTCTCCCCCAGAGTATCTCTCTCTCTCCCAGTATTTCTCTCTCTCCCCCCCAGTGTTTCTCTCTCTCACCCCCCCAGTGTTTCTCTCTCTATCCCCCAGTGTTTCTCTCTCTCTCCACAAGTGTTTCTCTCTCTCTCCCCCAGTGTTTCTCTCTCTCTTCCCCCCCAGTGTTTCTCTCTCTCCCCCCCAGTGTTTCTCTCTCCCGCTCCCAGTGTTTCTCTCTCTCCCCCCACCCCCCAGTGTTTCTCTCTCAATCTCCACAGTGTTTCTCTCTCTATCTCCCCAGTGTTTATCTCTCTATCCCCCAGTGTTTCTCACTCTCTCCCCCAGTGTTTCTCTCTCTCTCCCCCAGTGTTTCTCTCTCTCTCCCCCAGTGTTTCTCTCTCTCTCCCCCAGAGTTTCTCTCTCTCTCCCCCAGTGTTTCTCTCTCTCTCCCCCCCAGTGTTTCTCTCTCTCTCCCCCAGTGTTTCTCTCTCTCTCCCCCAGTGTTTCTCTCTCTCTGTCCCGCAGTGTTTCTCTCTGTCACCCCCCCCCCAGTTTTTCTCTCTCTCTCTCTCTCTCCACCCCCAGTGTTTCTCTCTCACTCTCTCTCCCCCCAGTGTTTCTCTCTCTCTCCCCCCAGTGTTTCTCTCTCTCCCCCCACTATTTCTCTCTCCCCCCACTATTTCTCTCTCCCCCCCACTATTTCTCTCTCCCCCCACTATTTCTCTCCCACCTCCAAGTTTTTCTCTCTCTCTCCCCCCAGTGTTTCTCTCCCTCTCCCCCAGTGTTTCTCTCCCTCTCCCCCATTGTTTCTCTCTCTCTCCCCTCCAGTTTTTCTCTCTCTCTCTCTCCCCAGTGTTTCTCTCCATCTCTCTCCCCCCAGTTTTATTCTCGCTCTGTCCCCCAAGTGTTTCTCTCTCTCTCTCTCTCTCTCTCCCCCCCAGTGTATCTCTCTCTCTCTCTCTCCCCCCCCCCCAGTTTTTCTCTCTCTCTCTCTCTCCCCCCAGCATTTCTCTCTCTCTGCCCCCAGTTTTTCTCACTCTCTCTCCCCCCAGCTTTTCTCTCTGTCTCCCTCCAGTGTATCTCTCTCTCTCTCCCAGTGTTTCTCTCTCTCCCCCCCCAGTATTTCTCTCTCTCTCCCCCAGTGATTCTCTCTCTCATCCCCAATGTTTCTCTCCCTGTCCCCCAGTGTTTCTCTCACTCTCTCCCCCAGTTGCTTCTCTCTCTCTCACTCTCCCCAGTCTTTCTCTCTCTCTCCCCAGTGTTTCTCTCACTCTCTCCCCTCAGTGCTTCTCTCTCTCTATGTCTCCCCCCAGTGTTTCTCTCTCTCCAATCCCCCACATTGTTTCTCTCACCACGACCCAGTGTTTTTTTCTCTCTCTCTCCCCAATGTTTCTATCTCTCTCTCCCCTCAGTTTTTCTCTCTCTCTCCACCCAGCTTTTCTCTCTTTCTCCCCCCAGTGTTTCTCTCTCTCTCCCCCAGTGTTTCTCTCTCTCCCCCAGTGTTTCTCTCTCTCTCCCCCAGTGTGTGTCTCTCTCTACCCCAGAGTTTCTCTCTCTCCCCCCCAGTGTTTCTCTCTCTCTCCCCCACAGTTTCTCTCGCTCTCTCCCCCAGTGTTTCTCTCTCTCTCCCCCAGTGTTTCTCTCTCTCTCCCCCAGTGTTTCTCTCTCCTTCCCCCAGTGTTTCTCTCTCTCTCCCCCAGTGTTTCTCTCTCTCTCCCCCAGAGTTTCTCTCTCTCTCCCCCAGTGTTTCTCTCTCTCTCCCCCCCAGTGTTTCTCTCTCTCTCCCCCAGTGTTTCTCTCTCTTTCCACCAGTGTTTCTCTCTCTCTCCCCCAGTGTTTCTCGATCTCTACCCCCCCAGTGTTTATCTCCCCCCCCCAGTGTTTCTCTCTCTCTCCCCCAGTGTTTCTCTCTCTCCCCCCCCCCAGTGTTTCTCTCTCTCTCCCCCAGTGTTTCTCTCTCTCTCCCCCAGTGTTTCTCTCTCTCCCCCCCCCCCATTGTTTCCCTCTCAATCTCCCCAGTGTTTATCTCTCTATCTCCCCAGTGTTTCTCTCTCTCTCCCCCCCATTGTTTCTCTCTCTCCCCCCCCCCAGTATTTCTCTCTCTCTCCCCCAGTGTTTCTCACTCTCTCCCCCAGTGTTTCTCGCTCTCTCCCCCAGTGTTTCTCTCTCTCTCCTCCAGTGTTTCTCTCTCTCTCCCCCAGAGTTTCTCTCTCTCTCCCCCAGTGTTTCTCTCTCTCTCCCCCCCCAGTGTTTCTCTCTCTCTCCCCCAGTGTTTCTCTCTCTCTCCCCCAGTGTTTCTCTCTCTCTCCCCCAGTGTTTCTCTCTCTCCCCCAGTGTTTCTCTCTCTCTCCCCCAGTGTGTCTCTCTCTCCTCCCCCCCAATGTTTCTCTCTCTCTCTCCTGCCAGTGTTTCTCTCCCTCCCCCCAGTGTTTCTCTCTCTATCTCCCCAGTGTTTCTCTATCTATCTCCCCAGTGTTTCTCTCTCTATCTCCCCAGTGTTTCTCTCTCTATCTCCCCATTGTTTCTCTCTCTCTCCCCCCATTGTTTCTCTCTCTCCCCCCACTATTTCTTTCTCCCCCCACTATTTCTCTCTCCCCCACTATTTCTCTCTCCCCCCAGTGTTTCTCTCTCTCTCCCCCCCAGTGTTTCTCTCTCTCTCTCCCCCAGTGTTTCTCTCTCTCTCCCCCAGTGTTTCTCTCTCTCTCCCCCCAGTGTTTATCTCACTCTCTCCCCCCAATGTTTTTTCTCTCTCTCCCCCTAGTGTTTCTCTCTCTCTCCCCTCGTGTTTCTCTCTCTCTCTCCCTTCCAGTGTTTCTCTCTCTCTCCCCCGAGTGTTTCTCTCTCTCTCTCACACCCCCGCATTGTTTCTCTCTCTCACTCCCCCCAGTGTTTCTCTCTCTCTCTCTCTCTCCCCCAGTATTTCTCTCTCTCCCCCCAGTGTTTTTCCTCTGTCTCTCTCCCACCAGTGTTTTCCCTCTGTCTCTCTCCCACCAGTGTTTCCCTCCCTACTCTCCCCCCAGTGTTTCTTTCTCTCTCCCCCCGCAGTGTTTCTCTCTCTCTCGCTGTCTCCCCCCCAGTGTTCCTCTCTCCATCTCCTCCCAGTATTTCTCTTTTCCCCCCAGTCCTTCTCTCTCTCTCTCTCTCTCTCTCCCCAGTGTTTGTCTCTCGTCCCCAGTGTTTCTCTCCCTCTCTCTCTCTGCCCAGTCTTTCTCTCTCTCCCCCCAGTCTTTCTCTCTCTCTCTCCCCCCATTGTTTCTCTCTTTCTCTCCCACAGTGTTTCTCTCTCACTCTCTCTCCCACCAGAGTTTCTCTCTCTCACCCCCCAGTGTTTCTCTCTCTCTGTCCCGCAGTGTTTCTCTCTCTCACCCCCCCCCAAGTGTTTCTCTCTCTCTCTCTCTCTCCACCCCCAGTGTTTCTCTCTCACTCTCTCTCCCCCCAGTGTTTCTCTCCCTCTCCCCCCATTGTTTCTCTCTCTCCCCCCACTATTTCTCTCTCCCCCAGTGTTTCTCTCTCTCTCCCCCCAGTGTTTCTCTCTCTCTCCCCCGAGTGCTTCTCTCTCACTCCCCCCAGTGTTTCTCTCTCTCTCCCCCCAGTGTTTTTCTCTCTCTCTCCCCCCAGTGTTTCTCTCTCTCTCCCCTCGTGTTTCTCTCTCTCCCCTCCAGTGTTTCTCTCTCTCTCTCCCCCGAGTGTTTCTCTCTCTCTCCCTCACCCCCCCCCCATTGTTTCTCTCTCTCACTCCCCCAGTGTCTCTCTCTCTCTCTCTCTCTCTCCCCCAGTATTTCTCTCTCTCCCCCAGTGTTTTCCTCTGTCTCTCTCCCACCAGTGTTTCCCTCTGTCTCGCTCCCCCCAGTGTTTCCCTCTCTCTCTCTCTCTCCCCAGTGTTTCTCTCTCTCTCTCCCCCCGCAGTGTTTCTCTCTCTCTCTCTGTCTCCCCCCAGTCTTCCTCTCTCCATCTCCTCCCAGTATTTCTCTTTCCCCCGAGTCCTTCTCTCTCTCTCTCTCTCTCCCCCCAGTGTTTATCTCTCTCCCCCAGTGTTTCTCTCCCTCTCTCTCTCTGCCCAGTCTTTCTCTCTCTCCCCCCAGTCTTTCTCTCTCTCTCCCCCCATTGTTTCTCTCTTTCTCTACCCACAGTGTTTCTCTCTCACTCTCTCTCCCACCAGAATTTCGCTCTCTCAACCCCCAGTGTTTCTCTCTCTCTCTCTCTCCCAGTGTTTCTCTCTATCTCTCTCCCCCCAGTTTTATTCTCGCTCTGTCCCCCAAGTGTTTCTCACTCTCTCTCTCTCTCTCTCTCTCTCCCCCCCCCCCCCCCAATGTTTCTCTCTCTCTCTCTCTCCCCGGTGTTTCTCTCTCTCACTCCCCCCAGTGTTTCTCTCTCTCTCCCCTGTGTCTCTCGCTCTCTCCACCCAGTATTTCTCTCTCGTCCCCCAGTCTTTATCTCTCTCTCCCCCCAGTGTTTATCTCTCTCCCCCCAGTGTATCTCTCTCTTCCCCCCACCCTCAGTGATTCTCTCTCTCCCCCCACGGTCTCTCTCTCTCTCTCTCTCTCTCTCTCTCACCTCAGTGTTTCTCGCTCTCTCTCCCCCAACTGTTTCTTTCTCTCTATCCCCCGAGTGATTGTCTCACTCTCTCTCCCCAATGGTTCTCTCTCTACCCCCCCCCCCCCACCCAGTGTTTCTCTCTCTCTCTCCCCACATTGTTTCTCTCTCTCTCCTCCAGTGTTTCTCTCTCTCTACCCCCAGTGTTTCTCTCTCGCTCTCTCCCCCCAGTGTTTCTCTCTCTTTCTCTCGACCCAACCCCCAATGTTTCTCTCTCAATCTCTCTCTCCCTCAGTGTTTCTCTCTCTCCCCTCAGTGTTTCTCTCTCTCTCCCCGCAGTGTTTCTCTCTCTCTCTCCCCCCAGAGTTTCTCTCGCTCTCCTGCCAGTGTTTCCCCCTCTCTCCCGCCAGTGTTTCTCTCTCTCTCTCCCCAGTGTTTCTATCTCTCTCTCTCCCCCAGTGTTTCTATCTCTCTCTCTTCCGAGTGTTTCTATCTCTCTCTCTTCCCAGTGTTTCTATCTCTCTCTCTCCCCAGTGTTTCTCTCTCTCTCCCCCCAGTGTTTCTCTCTCTCTCCCCCCAGTGTTTCTCTCTCTCTCCCCCCAGTGTCTCTCTCTCTCTCTCTCTCTCTCGACCCCCTGGGTTTCTCTCTCTCTCTCTCTCTCTCTCCCCCAGTATTTCTCTCTCTCCCCCCAGTGTTTTCCTCTGTCTCTCTCACCCCAGTGTTTCCCTCTCTCTCTCTCCCCCCAGTGTTTCTCTCTCTCCCACGGCAGTGTTTCTCTCTCTCTCTCTCTGTCTCCCCCCAGTGTTCCTCTCTCTGTCTTCCCTCAGTGTTTCTCTCTCTATCTCCCCCCAGTGTTTCTCTTTCCACCCAGTCCTTCTTTCTCTCTCTCTCTCTCTCCACCCAGTTTTTCTCTCTCTCTCTGCCCCCAGTGTTTATCTCTCTCCCCCCAGTGTTTCTCTCCCTCTCACTCTCTGCCCAGTCTTTCCCTCTCTCCCCCCAGTGTTTCTCTCTCTCCCACGGCAGTGTTTCTCTCTCTCTCTCTCTGTCTCCCCCCAGTGTTCCTCTCTCTGTCTTCCCCCAGTGTTTCTCTCTCTATCTCCCCCAGTGTTTCTCTTTCCACCCAGTCCTTCTTTCTCTCTCTCTATCTCTCCACCCAGTTTTTCTCTCTCTCTCTGCCCCCAGTGTTTATCTCGCTCCCCCCAGTGTTTCTCTCCCTCTCACTCTCTACCCAGTCTTTCCCTCTCTCCCCCCAGTGTTTCTGTCTCTCCCCCCCCCCATTGTTTCTCTCTTTCTCTCCCCGCAGTCTTTCTCTCCCTCTCTCTCTCTGACCAGTCTTTCTCTCTCTCCGCCCAGTGTTTGTCTCTCTCTCCCCCCATTGTTTCTCTCTTTCTCTCCCCACAGTGTTTCTCTCTCACTCTCTCTCCCCCCAGTGTTTCTCTCTCTCTCCCCCCAGTGCTTCTCTCTCTCTCCCCCCAGTGTTTCTCGCTCTCTCCCCCAAGTGTTTCTCTCTCTCTCTCTCCCCAGTGTTTCTATCTCTCTCTCTTCCCAGTGTTTCCATCTCTCTCTCCCCCCAGTGTTTCTCTCTCTCTCCCCCGAGTGTATCTCTCTCTCGCCCCCAAGTGTTTCTCTCTCACTCTCTCCCCAGTGTTTCTATCTCTCTCTCTTCCAAGTGTTTCCCTCTCTCTCTCTCCCCCCAGTGTTTCTCTCTCTATCTCCGCCCAGTGTTTCTCTCTCTCTCTCACCCCCCGTGTTTCTCTCTCTCTCTCCCCAGTTTTTAAATCTCTCCCCGCAGTGTTTCCCTCTCTCTCTCCCCCCATTGTTTCGCTCTCTCTCTCCCCCCAGTTTTTCTCCCTCCTCTCTACCCCCAGTGTTCATCTCTCTCTCCCCAGTTATTCTCTCCCTCTCTCTCCACAGTCTTTCTCTCCCTCTCTCTCCCCCCAGAGTTTTTCTCTCTCACCCCCCAGTGTTTCTCTCTTTCTCTCCCCCCAGTGTTTCTCTCTTTCTCTCTCTCCCCCCAGTGTTTCTCTTTCTCTCTCTCCCCCCAGTGTTTCTATCTCTCTCTCTTCCGAGTGTTTCTATCTCTCTCTCTTCCCAGTGTTTCTTTCTCTCTCTCTCCCCCAAGTGTATCTCTCTCTCTCCCCCCCCCCCCAGTGTTTCTCTCTCTCTCTCCCCCCAGTGTTTCTCTCTCTCTCTCCCCAGTGTTTCTCTCTCTCTCTCTCCCTCTCACTCTACCCTCTGGGTTTCTCTCTCTCTCTCTCTCTCCCAGTATTTCTCTCTCTCCCCCCAGTGTTTACCTCTGTCTCTCTCCCCCCCCCCCCCCCGCAGTGCTTCCCTCTCTCTCTCTCCCCCAGTGTTTCTCTCTCTCCCACGGCAGTGTTTCTCTCTCTATCTCTGTCTCCCCCCAGTGTCCCTCTCTCTGTCTCCCCCCAGTGTTTCTCTCTGTATCACCCCCCAGTATTTCTCTCTCCCCCCAGTCCTCTCTATCTCGCTCTCTCCCCCCAGTTTTTCTCCCTCCTCTCTCCACCCAGTGTTTATCTCTCTCCCCCCAGTTATTCTCTCCCTCCCTCATTCCCCAGTCTTTCTCTCCCTCTCTCTCCCCCCAGTGTTTCTCTCTTTCTCTCTCTCCCCCCAGTGTTTCTATCTCTCTCTCTTCCGAGTGTTTCTATCTCTCTCTCTTCCCAGTGTTTCTTTCTCTCTCTCTCCCCCAAGTGTATCTCCCTCTCCCCTCCACCCCCCAGTGTTTCTCTCTCTCTCTCCCCCCAGTGTTTCTCTCTCTCTCTCTCTCTCCCCAGTGTTTCTCTCTCTCTCTCTCCCTCTCTCTCTACCCTCTGGGTTTCTCTCTCTCTCTCTCTCTCTCCCAGTATTTCTCTCTCTCCCCCCAGTGTTTACCTCTGTCTCTCCCCCCCCCCCCCCCCGCAGTGTTTCCCTCTCTCTCTCTCCCCCAGTGTTTCTCTCTCTCCCACGGCAGTGTTTCTCTCTCTCTCTCTGTCTCCCCCCAGTGTTCCTCTCTCTGTCTCCCCCCAGTGTTTCTCCCTGTATCACCCCCCAGTATTTCTCTCTCCCCCCAGTCCTCTCTATCTCGCTCTCTCCCCCCAGTTTTTCTCCCTCCTCTCTCCACCCAGTGTTTATCTCTCTCCCCCCCGTTATTCTCTCCCTCCCTCATTCCCCAGTCTTTCTCTCCCTCTCTCTCCCCCCAGTGTTTCTCTCTTTCTCTCTCTCCCCCCAGTGTTTATCTCTCTCTCCCCCAGTGTTTCTCTCTCTCTCCCCCCCAGTGTTTCTCTCTCTCTCTCCCGCAGTGTTTATCTCTCTCTCCCTCCCCCAGTGTTTCTCTCTCTCCTCCCACCAGTGTTTCTCTCTCTATCTCCCCAGTGTTTCTCTCTCTATCTCCCCAGTGTTTCTCTCTCTATCTCCCCAGTGTTTCTCTCTCTCTCCCCCCACTATTTCTCTCTCCCCCCACTATTTCTCTCTCCCCCCACTATTTCTCTCTCCCCCCAGTGTTTCTCTCTCTCTCCCCCCAGTGTTTCTCTCTCTCTCCCCCCAGTGTTTCTCTCTCTCTCCCCCCAGTGTTTCTCTCTCCCTCCCCCCAGTGTTTCTCTCTCTCTCCCCCCACTATTTCTCTCTCCCCCCACTATTTCTCTCTCCCCCACTATTTCTCTCCCCCCCCCCAGTGTTTCTCTCTCTCTCCCCCCAGTGTTTCTCTCTCTCTCCCCCCAGTGTTTCTCTCTCTCTCCCCCCAGTGTTTTTCTCACTCTCTCCCCCCAATGTTTTTTTCTCTCTCTCCCCCAGTGTTTCTCTCTCTCTCCCCTCGTGTTTCTCTCTCTCTCCCTTCCAGTGTTTCTCTCTCTCTCCCCCGAGTGTTTCTCTCTCTCTCTCACACCCCCCATTATTTCTCTCTCACTCCCCCCAGTGTTTCTCTCCCTCTCTCTCTCCCCCCCAGTGTTTTCCTCTGTCTCTCTCCCCCCAGTGTTTCCCTCCCTCTCTCTCCCCCCAGTGTTCCTCTCTCCATCTCCTCCCAGTATTTCTCTTTTCCCCCCAGTCCTTCTCTCTCTCTCTCTCCCCAGTGTTGATCTCTCGCCCGCAGTGTTTCTCTCCCTCTCTCTCTCTGCCCAGTCTTTCTCTCTCTCCACCCAGTCTTTCTCTCTCTCCCCCCAGTCTTTCTCTCTCTCTCTCCCCCCATTGTTTCTCTCTTTCTCTCCCCACAGTGTTTCTCTCTCACTCTCTCTCCCACCAGAGTTTCTCTCTCTCACCCCCCAGTGTTTCTCTCTCTCTGTCCCGCAGTGTTTCTCTCTCTCACCCCCCCCCCCCCCCCCAGTGTTTCTCTCTCTCTCTCTCTCTCTCTCCACCCCCAGTGTTTCTCTCTCACTCTCTCCCCCCAGTGATTCTCTGTCTCTCCCCCCATTGTTTCTCTCTCTACCCCCACGATTCCTCTCTCCCCCCACTATTTCTCTCTCCCCCCAGTGTTTCTCTCTCTCTCCCCCCAGTGTTTCTCTCTCTCTCCCCCCAGTGTTTCTCTCTCTCTCCCCCCAGTGTTTCTCTCTCTCTCCCCCCAGTGTTTCTCTCTCTCTCCCCCCAGTGTTTCTCTCTCTCCCACGGCAGTGTTTCTCTCTCTCTCTCTGTCTCCCCCCAGTGTTCCTCTCTCTGTCTCCCCCCAGTGTTTCTCTCTGTATCACCCCCCAGTATTTCTCTCTCCCCCCAGTCCTCTCTATCTCGCTCTCTCCCCCCAGTTTTTCTCCCTCCTCTCTCCACCCAGTGTTTATCTCTCTCCCCCCAGTTATTCTCTCCCTCCCTCATTCCCCAGTCTTTCTCTCCCTCTCTCTCCCCCCAGTGTTTCTCTCTTTCTCTCTCTCCCCCCAGTGTTTCTCTCTCTCTCCCCCAGTGTTTCTCTCTCTCTCCCCCCCCAGTGTTTCTCTCTCTCTCTCCCGCAGTGTTTATCTCTCTCTCCCTCCCCCAGTGTTTCTCTCTCTCCTCCCCCCAGTGTTTCTCTCTCTATCTCCCCAGTGTTTCTCTCTCTATCTCCCCAGTGTTTCTCTCTCTATCTCCCCAGTGTTTCTCTCTCTCTCCCCCCACTATTTCTCTCTCCCCCCACTATTTCTCTCTCCCCCCACTATTTCTCTCTCCCCCCAGTGTTTCTCTCTCTCTCCCCCCAGTGTTTCTCTCTCTCTCCCCCCAGTGTTTCTCTCTCTCTCCCCCCAGTGTTTCTCTCTCCCTCCCCCCAGTGTTTCTCTCTCTCTCCCCCCACTATTTCTCTCTCCCCCCACTATTTCTCTCTCCCCCACTATTTCTCTCCCCCCCCCAGTGTTTCTCTCTCTCTCCCCCCAGTGTTTCTCTCTCTCTCCCCCCAGTGTTTCTCTCTCTCTCCCCCCAGTGTTTTTCTCACTCTCTCCCCCCAATGTTTTTTTCTCTCTCTCCCCCAGTGTTTCTCTCTCTCTCCCCTCGTGTTTCTCTCTCTCTCCCTTCCAGTGTTTCTCTCTCTCTCCCCCGAGTGTTTCTCTCTCTCTCTCTCACACCCCCCATTATTTCTCTCTCACTCCCCCCAGTGTTTCTCTCCCTCTCTCTCTCCCCCAGTATTTCTCTCTCTCCCCCGAGTGTTTTCCTCTGTCTCTCTCCCCCCAGTGTTTCCCTCTGTCTCTCTCCCACCAGTGTTTCCCTCCCTCTCTCTCCCCCCAGTGTTTCTCTCTCTCTCCCCCCGCAGTGTTTCTCTCTCTCTCGCTGTCTCCCCCCAGTGTTCCTCTCTCCATCTCCTCCCAGTATTTCTCTTTTCCCCCCAGTCCTTCTCTCTCTCTCTCTCTCTCTCTCTCCCCAGTGTTTATCTCTCGCCCCCAGTGTTTCTCTCCCTCTCTCTCTCTGCCCAGTCTTTCTCTCTCTCCCCCCAGTCTTTCTCTGTCTCTCTCCCCCCATTGTTTCTCTCTTTCTCTCCCCACAGTGTTTCTCTCTCACTCTCTCTCCCACCAGATTTTCTCTCTCTCACCCCCCAGTGTTTCTCTCTCTCTGTCCCGCAGTGTTTCTCTCTCTCACCCCCCCCCCAGTGTTTCTCTCTCTCTCTCTCTCCACCCCCAGTGTTTCTCTCTCTCTCCCCTCGTGTTTCTCTCTCTCTCCCTTCCAGTGTTTCTCTCTCTCTCCCCCGAGTGTTTCTCTCTCTCTCTCACACCCCCCATTATTTCTCTCTCACTCCCCCCAGTGTTTCTCTCCCTCTCTCTCTCCCCCAGTATTTCTCTCTCTCCCCCCAGTGTTTTCCTCTGTCTCTCTCCCCCCAGTGTCTCTCTCTCTCTCTCACCCCCCAGTGTTTCTCTCTCTCTCCCCAGTTTTTAAATCTCTCCCCGCAGTGTTTCCCTCTCTCTCTCCCCCCATTGTTTCGCTCTCTCTCTCCCCCCAGTGTTTCTCTCTCTCTCTCTTCCCCCAGTGTTTCTCTCTGTATCTCCCCCCAGTATATCTCTCTCCCCCCAGTCCTCTCTCTCTCTCCCCCCAGTTTTTCTCCCTCCTCTCTACCCCCAGTGTTCATCTCTCTCTCCCCAGTTATTCTCTCCCTCTCTCTCCACAGTCTTTCTCTCCCTCTCTCTCCCCCCAGAGTTTTTCTCTCTCTCCCCCCAGTGTTTCTCTCTTTCTCTCCCCCCAGTGTTTCTCTCTTTCTCTCTCTCCCCCCAGTGTTTCTATCTCTCTCTATTCCGAGTGTTTCTATCTCTCTCTCTTCCCAGTGTTTCTTTCTCTCTCTCTCCCCCAAGTGTATCTCTCTCTCCCCCCCCCCAGTGTTTCTCTCTCTCTCTCCCCCCAGTGTTTCTCTCTCTCTCTCTCTCCCCAGTGTTTCTCTCTCTCTCCCCCCACTATTTCTCTCTCCCCCCACTATTTCTCTCTCCCCCGACTATTTCTCTCTCCCCCCAGTGTTTCTCTCTCTCTCCCCCCAGTGTTTCTCTCTCTCTCCCCCCAGTGTTTCTCTCTCTCTCCCCCCAGTGTTTCTCTCTCCCTCCCCCCAGTGTTTCTCTCTCTCTCCCCCCACTATTTCTCTCTCCCCCCACTATTTCTCTCTCCCCCACTATTTCTCTCCCCCCCCCAGTGTTTCTCTCTCTCTCCCCCCAGTGTTTCTCTCTCTCTCCCCCCAGTGTTTCTCTCTCTCTCCCCCCAGTGTTTTTCTCACTCTCTCCCCCCAATGTTTTTTTCTCTCACTCCCCCAGTGTTTCTCTCTCTCTCCCCTCGTGTTTCTCTCTCTCTCCCTTCCAGTGTTTCTCTCTCTCTCCCCCGAGTGTTTCTCTCTCTCTCTCACACCCCCCATTATTTCTCTCTCACTCCCCCCAGTGTTTCTCTCCCTCTCTCTCTCCCCCAGTATTTCTCTCTCTCCCCCCAGTGTTTTCCTCTGTCTCTCTCCCCCCAGTGTTTCCCTCTGTCTCTCTCCCCCCAGTGTTTCCCTCCCTCTCTCTCCCCCCAGTGTTTCTCTCTCTCTCCCCCCGCAGTGTTTCTCTCTCTCTCGCTGTCTCCCCCCAGTGTTCCTCTCTCCATCTCCTCCCAGTATTTCTCTTTTCCCCCCAGTCCTTCTCTCTCTCTCTCTCTCTCTCCCCAGTGTTTATCTCTCGCCCCCAGTGTTTCTCTCCCTCTCTCTCTCTGCCCAGTCTTTCTCTCTCTCCCCCCAGTCTTTCTCTGTCTCTCTCCCCCCATTGTTTCTCTCTTTCTCTCCCCACAGTGTTTCTCTCTCACTCTCTCTCCCACCAGAGTTTCTCTCTCTCACCCCCCAGTGTTTCTCTCTCTCTGTCCCGCAGTGTTTCTCTCTCTCACCCCCCCCCCCAGTGTTTCTCTCTCTCTCTCTCTCTCCACCCCCAGTGTTTCTCTCTCACTCTCTCCCCCCAGTGATTCTCTGTCTCTCCCCCCATTGTTTCTCTCTCTCCCCCCACGATTCCTCTCTCCCCCCACTATTTCTCTCTCCCCCCAGTGTTTCTCTCTCTCTCCCCCCAGTGTTTCTCTCTCTCTCCCCCCAGTGTTTCTCTCTCTCTCCCCCCAGTGTTTCTCTCTCTCTCCCCCCAGTGTTTCTCTCTCTCTCCCCCCAGTGTTTCTCTCTCTCTCCCCCCAGTGTTTCTCTCTCTCTCCCCCCACTATTTCTCTCTCCCCCCACTATTTCTCTCTCCCCCACTATTTCTCTCCCCCCCAGTGTTTCTTTCTCTCTCCCCCCAGTGTTTCTCTCTCTCTCCCCCCAGTGTTTCTCTCTCTCTCCCCCCAGTGTTTTTCTCACTCTCTCCCCCCAATGTTTTTTTCTCTCTCTCCCCCCAGTGTTTCTCTCTCTCTCCCCTCGTGTTTCTCTCTCTCCCCCTTCCAGTGTTTCTCTCTCTCTCCCCCGAGTGTTTCTCTCTCTCTCTCACACCCCCCATTATTTCTCTCTCACTCCCCCCAGTGTTTCTCTCCCTCTCTCTCTCCCCCAGTATTTCTCTCTCTCCCCCCAGTGTTTTCCTCTGTCTCTCTCCCCCCAGTGTTTCTCTCTCTCTCTCTCACCCCCCAGTGTTTCTCTCTCTCTCTCCCCAGTTTTTAAATCTCTCCCCGCAGTGTTTCCCTCTCTCTCTCCCCCCATTGTTTCGCTCTCTCTCTCCCCCCAGTGTTTCCCTCTCTCTCTCTTCCCCCAGTGTTTCTCTCTGTATCTCCCCCCAGTATATCTCTCTCCCCCCAGTCCTCTCTCTCTCTCTCTCTCCCCCCAGTTTTTCTCCCTCCTCTCTACCCCCAGTGTTCATCTCTCTCTCCCCAGTTATTCTCTCCCTCTCTCTCCAGAGTCTTTCTCTCCCTCTCTCTCCCCCCAGAGTTTTTCTCTCTCTCCCCCCAGTGTTTCTCTCTTTCTCTCCCCCCAGTGTTTCTCTCTTTCTCTCTCTCCCCCCAGTGTTTCTATCTCTCTCTCTTCCGAGTGTTTCTATCTCTCTCTCTTCCCAGTGTTTCTTTCTCTCTCTCTCCCCCAAGTGTATCTCTCTCTCCCCCCCCCCCCCCAGTGTTTCTCTCTCTCTCTCCCCCCAGTGTTTCTCTCTCTCTCTCTCTCCCCAGTGTTTCTCTCTCTCTCTCTCCCTCTCTCTCCAGCCTCTGGGTTTCTCTCTCTCTCTCTCTCCCAGTGTTTCTCTCTCTCTCTCCCCAGTTTTTAAATCTCTCCCCGCAGTGTTTCCCTCTCTCTCTCCCCCCATTGTTTCGCTCTCTCTCTCCCCCCAGTGTTTCCCTCTCTCTCTCTTCCCCCAGTGTTTCTCTCTGTATCTCCCCCCAGTATATCTCTCTCCCCCCAGTCCTCTCTCTCTCTCTCTCTCCCCCCAGTTTTTCTCCCTCCTCTCTACCCCCAGTGTTCATCTCTCTCTCCGCAGTTATTCTCTCCCTCTCTCTCCACAGTCTTTCTCTCCCTCTCTCTCCCCCCAGAGCTTCTCTCTCACTCCCCCCAGTGTTTCTCTGTCTCTCCCCCCAGTGTTTCTCTCTCTCTCCCCTCGTGTTTCTCTCTCTCCCCTCCAGTGTTTCTCTCTCTCTCTCCCCCGAGTGTTTCTCTCTCTCTCTCTCTCACCCCCCCCCCCCATTGTTTCTCTCTCGCACTCCCCCCAGTGTTTCTCTCTCTCTCTCTCTCTCTCTCTCTCTCCCCCAGTATTTCTCTCTCTCCCCCCAGTGTTATCCTCTTTCTCTCTCCCCCCAGTGTTTCCCTCTGTCTCGCTCCCCCCAGTGTTTCCCTCTCTCTCTCTCTCTCTCTCCCCAGTGTTTCTCTCTCTCTCTCCCCCCGCAGTGTTTCTCTCTCTCTCTCTGTCTCCCCCCAGTGTTCCTCTCTCCATCTCCTCCCAGTAATTCTCTTTCCCCCCAGTCCTTCTCTCTCTCTCTCTCTCTTCCCCCCCCAGTGTTTATCTCTCTCCCCCAGTGTTTCTCTCTCTCTCCCCCCAGTGTTTTTCTCACTCTCTCCCCCCAATGTTTTTTTCTCTCTCTCCACCCAGTGTTTCTCTCCCTCTCTCCCCACAGTGTTTCTCTCTCACTCTCTCGCCCACCAGAGTTTCTCTCTCTCACCCCCCAGTGTTTCTCTCTCTCTGTCCCGCAGTGTTTCTCTCTCTCACACCCCCAGTGTTTCTCTCTCTCTCTCTCTCTCCACCCCAGTGTTTCTCTCGCACTCTCTCCCCCCAGTGATTCTCTCTCTCTCCCCCCATTGTTTCTCTCTCTCCCCCCACGATTCCTCTCTCCCCCCACTATTTCTCTCTCCCCCCAGTGTTTCTCTCTCTCTCCCCCGAGTGCTTCTCTCTCACTCCCCCCAGTGTTTCTCTCTCTCTCCCCCCAGTGTTTTTCTCTGTCTCTCCCCCCAGTGTTTCTCTCTCTCTCCCCTCGTGTTTCTCTCTCTCCCCTCCAGTGTTTCTCTCTCTCTCTCCCCCGAGTGTTTCTCTCTCTCTCTCTCTCACCCCCCCCATTATTTCTCTCTCACACTCCCCCCAGTGTCTCTCTCTCTCTCTCTCTCTCTCTCTCCCCCAGTATTTCTCTCTCTCCCCCCAGTGTTATCCTCTATCTCTCTCCCCCCAGTGTTTCCCTCTGTCTCGCTCCCCCCAGTGTTTCTCTCTCTCTCTGTCTCCCCCCAGTGTTCCTCTCTCCATCTCCTCCCAGTAATTCTCTTTCCCCCCAGTCCTTCTCTCTCTCTCTCTCTCTCTCTCTCCCCCCCCCCCCCAGTGTTTATCTCTCTCCCCCAGTGTTTCTCTCCCTCTCTCTCTCTGCCCAGTCTTTCTCTCTCTCTCCCCAGTCTTTCTCTATCTCTCCCCCCATTGTTCCTCTCTTTCTCTCCCCACAGTGTTTATCTCTCACTCTCTCTCCCACCAGAATTTCGCTCTCTCAACCCCCAGTGTTTCTCTCTCTCTGTCCCGCAGTGTTTCTCTCTCTCACCCCCCCCCCACCCCAGTGTTTCTCTCTGTCTCTCTCTCCACCCCCAGTGTTTCTCTCTCACTCTCTCTCCCCCCCAGTGTTTCACTCTCTCTCCCCCCACTATTTCTCTCTCCCCCCACTATTTCTCTCTCCCTCCACTATTTCTCTCCCACCTCCAAGTTTTTCTCTCTCTCTCCCCCCAGTGTTTCTCTCCCTCTCCCCCATTGTTTCTCTCACTCTCCCCCAGTGTTTCTCTCTCTCTCCCCCCCAGTTTTTCTCTGTCTCTCCTCCAGTGTTTCTCTCTCTCCCCCCCACTGATTCTCTCTCTCCCCCCAGTTTTTCTGTCTCTCCCCCAGTGTTTCTCTCTCTCTCCGCCAGTGTCTCTCTCTCTCTCTCTCCCCCAGTGTTTCTCTCTCTCTCCCCCAGTTTTTCTCTCTCTCTCTCTCCCCAGTGTTTCTCTCTATCTCTCTCCCCCCAGTTTTATTCTCGCTCTGTCCCCCAAGTGTTTCTCTCTCTCTCTCTCTCTCTCTCCCCCCCCCCCAATGTTTCTCTCTCTCTCTCTCCCCGGTGTTTCTCTCTCTCACTCCACCCAGTGTTTCTCTCTCTCTCCCCTGTGTTTCTAGCTCTCTCCACCCAGTGTTTCTCTCTCGTCCCCCAGTCTTTATCTCTCTCTCCCCCCAGTGTTTATCTCTCTCCCCCCAGTGTTTATCTCTATCCCGCCTGTGTATCTCTCTCTTCCCACCCCCCAGTGATTCTCTCTCTCCCCACACGGTCTCTCTCTCTCTCTCTCTCCCCTGAGTGTTTCTCGCTCTCTCTCCCCCAAGTGTTTCTTTCTCTCTCTCCCCCGAGTGATTGTCTCACTCTCTCTCCCCAATGGTTCTCTCTCTACCCCCCACCCCCAGTGTTTCTCTCTCTCTCTCCCAACATTGTTTCTCTCTCTCTCTCCTCCAGTGTTTCTCTCTCTCTCCCCCCAGTGTTTCTCTCTCGCTCTCTCCCCCCAGTGTTTCTCTCTCTTTCTCTCGACCCCCCCCCCCACCAATGTTTCTCTCACAATCTCTCTCTCCCTCAGTGTTTCTCTCTCTCCCCTCAGTGTTTCTCTCTCTCTCCCCGCAGTGTTTCTCTCTCTCTCTCCCCCCAGAGTTTCTCTCGCTCTCCCGCCAGTGTTTCCCTCTCTCTCCCGCCAGTGTTTCTCTCTCCCTCCCCCCAATGTTTCTCTCTCTCTCTCCCCAGTGTTTCTATCTCTCTCTCTCCCCCAGTGTTTCTATCTCTCTCTCTTCCGAGTGTTTCTATCTCTCTCTCTTCCCAGTGTTTCTATCTTTCTCTCTCCCCAGTGTTTCTCTCTCTCTCCCCCCAGTGTTTCTCTCTCTCTCCCCCCAGTGTTTCTCTCTCTCTCCCCCCAGTGTTTTTCTCACTCTCTCCCCCCAATGTTTTTTTCTCTCTCTCCCCCCAGTGTTTCTCTCTCTCTCTCCCCTCGTGTTTCTCTCTCTCTACCTTCCAGTGTTTCTCTCTCTCTCTCGACCCTCTGGGTTTCTCTCTCTCTCTCTCTCCCCCAGTATTTCTCTCTCTCCCCCCAGTGTTTTCCTCTGTCTCTCTCCCCCAAGTGTTTCCCTCTGTCTCTCTCCCCCCAGTGTTTCCCTCTCTCTCTCTCCCCCCAGTGTTTCTCTCTCTCCCACGGCAGTGTTTCTCTCTCTCTCTCTCTCTCTCTCTGTCTCCCCCCAGTGTTCCTCTCTCTGTCTCCCCCCAGTGTTTCTCTCTCTGTCTCCCCCCAGTGTTTCTCTTTCCACCCAGTCCTTCTTTCTCTCTCTCTCTCTCCACCCAGTTTTTCTCTCTCTCTCTGCCCCCAGTGTTTATCTCTCTCCCCCCAGTGTTTCTCTCCCTCTCACTCTCTGCCCAGTCTTTCCCTCTCTCCCCCCAGTGTTTCTGTCTCTCTCCCCCCAGTGCTTCTCTCTCTCTCCCCCCAGTGTTTCTCTCTCTCTCCCAAGTGTTTCTCTCTCTCTCTCTCCCCAGTGTTTTTCTCACTCTCTCCCCCCAATGTTTTTTTCTCTCTCTCCACCCAGTGTTTCTCTCCCTCTCTCCCCACAGTGTTTCTCTCTCACTCTCTCGCCCACCAGAGTTTCTCTCTCTCACCCCCCAGTGTTTCTCTCTCTCTGTCCCGCAGTGTTTCTCTCTCTCACACCCCCAGTGTTTCTCTCTCTCTCTCTCTCTCCACCCCAGTGTTTCTCTCGCACTCTCTCCCCCCAGTGATTCTCTCTCTCTCCCCCCATTGTTTCTCTCTCTCCCCCCACGATTCCTCTCTCCCCCCACTATTTCTCTCTCCCCCCAGTGTTTCTCTCTCTCTCCCCCGAGTGCTTCTCTCTCACTCCCCCCAGTGTTTCTCTCTCTCTCCCCCCAGTGTTTTTCTCTGTCTCTCCCCCCAGTGTTTCTCTCTCTCTCCCCTCGTGTTTCTCTCTCTCCCCTCCAGTGTTTCTCTCTCTCTCTCCCCCGAGTGTTTCTCTCTCTCTCTCTCTCACCCCCCCCATTATTTCTCTCTCACACTCCCCCCAGTGTCTCTCTCTCTCTCTCTCTCTCTCTCTCCCCCAGTATTTCTCTCTCTCCCCCCAGTGTTATCCTCTATCTCTCTCCCCCCAGTGTTTCCCTCTGTCTCGCTCCCCCCAGTGTTTCTCTCTCTCTCTGTCTCCCCCCAGTGTTCCTCTCTCCATCTCCTCCCAGTAATTCTCTTTCCCCCCAGTCCTTCTCTCTCTCTCTCTCTCTCTCTCTCCCCCCCCCCCCCCCAGTGTTTATCTCTCTCCCCCAGTGTTTCTCTCCCTCTCTCTCTCTGCCCAGTCTTTCTCTCTCTCTCCCCAGTCTTTCTCTATCTCTCCCCCCATTGTTCCTCTCTTTCTCTCCCCACAGTGTTTATCTCTCACTCTCTCTCCCACCAGAATTTCGCTCTCTCAACCCCCAGTGTTTCTCTCTCTCTGTCCCGCAGTGTTTCTCTCTCTCACCCCCCCCCCACCCCAGTGTTTCTCTCTGTCTCTCTCTCCACCCCCAGTGTTTCTCTCTCACTCTCTCTCCCCCCCAGTGTTTCACTCTCTCTCCCCCCACTATTTCTCTCTCCCCCCACTATTTCTCTCTCCCTCCACTATTTCTCTCCCACCTCCAAGTTTTTCTCTCTCTCTCCCCCCAGTGTTTCTCTCCCTCTCCCCCATTGTTTCTCTCACTCTCCCCCAGTGTTTCTCTCTCTCTCCCCCCCAGTTTTTCTCTGTCTCTCCTCCAGTGTTTCTCTCTCTCCCCCCCACTGATTCTCTCTCTCCCCCCAGTTTTTCTGTCTCTCCCCCAGTGTTTCTCTCTCTCTCCGCCAGTGTCTCTCTCTCTCTCTCTCCCCCAGTGTTTCTCTCTCTCTCCCCCAGTTTTTCTCTCTCTCTCTCTCCCCAGTGTTTCTCTCTATCTCTCTCCCCCCAGTTTTATTCTCGCTCTGTCCCCCAAGTGTTTCTCTCTCTCTCTCTCTCTCTCTCCCCCCCCCCCAATGTTTCTCTCTCTCTCTCTCCCCGGTGTTTCTCTCTCTCACTCCACCCAGTGTTTCTCTCTCTCTCCCCTGTGTTTCTAGCTCTCTCCACCCAGTGTTTCTCTCTCGTCCCCCAGTCTTTATCTCTCTCTCCCCCCAGTGTTTATCTCTCTCCCCCCAGTGTTTATCTCTATCCCGCCTGTGTATCTCTCTCTTCCCACCCCCCAGTGATTCTCTCTCTCCCCACACGGTCTCTCTCTCTCTCTCTCTCCCCTGAGTGTTTCTCGCTCTCTCTCCCCCAAGTGTTTCTTTCTCTCTCTCCCCCGAGTGATTGTCTCACTCTCTCTCCCCAATGGTTCTCTCTCTACCCCCCACCCCCAGTGTTTCTCTCTCTCTCTCCCAACATTGTTTCTCTCTCTCTCTCCTCCAGTGTTTCTCTCTCTCTCCCCCCAGTGTTTCTCTCTCGCTCTCTCCCCCCAGTGTTTCTCTCTCTTTCTCTCGACCCCCCCCCCCACCAATGTTTCTCTCACAATCTCTCTCTCCCTCAGTGTTTCTCTCTCTCCCCTCAGTGTTTCTCTCTCTCTCCCCGCAGTGTTTCTCTCTCTCTCTCCCCCCAGAGTTTCTCTCGCTCTCCCGCCAGTGTTTCCCTCTCTCTCCCGCCAGTGTTTCTCTCTCCCTCCCCCCAATGTTTCTCTCTCTCTCTCCCCAGTGTTTCTATCTCTCTCTCTCCCCCAGTGTTTCTATCTCTCTCTCTTCCGAGTGTTTCTATCTCTCTCTCTTCCCAGTGTTTCTATCTTTCTCTCTCCCCAGTGTTTCTCTCTCTCTCCCCCCAGTGTTTCTCTCTCTCTCCCCCCAGTGTTTCTCTCTCTCTCCCCCCAGTGTTTTTCTCACTCTCTCCCCCCAATGTTTTTTTCTCTCTCTCCCCCCAGTGTTTCTCTCTCTCTCTCCCCTCGTGTTTCTCTCTCTCTACCTTCCAGTGTTTCTCTCTCTCTCTCGACCCTCTGGGTTTCTCTCTCTCTCTCTCTCCCCCAGTATTTCTCTCTCTCCCCCCAGTGTTTTCCTCTGTCTCTCTCCCCCAAGTGTTTCCCTCTGTCTCTCTCCCCCCAGTGTTTCCCTCTCTCTCTCTCCCCCCAGTGTTTCTCTCTCTCCCACGGCAGTGTTTCTCTCTCTCTCTCTCTCTCTCTCTGTCTCCCCCCAGTGTTCCTCTCTCTGTCTCCCCCCAGTGTTTCTCTCTCTGTCTCCCCCCAGTGTTTCTCTTTCCACCCAGTCCTTCTTTCTCTCTCTCTCTCTCCACCCAGTTTTTCTCTCTCTCTCTGCCCCCAGTGTTTATCTCTCTCCCCCCAGTGTTTCTCTCCCTCTCACTCTCTGCCCAGTCTTTCCCTCTCTCCCCCCAGTGTTTCTGTCTCTCTCCCCCCAGTGCTTCTCTCTCTCTCCCCCCAGTGTTTCTCTCTCTCTCCCAAGTGTTTCTCTCTCTCTCTCTCCCCAGTGTTTCTATCTCTCTCTCTTCCCAGTGTTTCCATCTCTCTCTCCCCCCAGTGTTTCTCTCTCTCTCCCCCCAGTGTTTCTCTCTCTCGCCCCCAAGTGTTTCTCTCTCACTCTCTCCCTAGTGTTTCTATCTCTCTCTTCCCAGTATTTCCATCTCTCTCTCTCTCCCCAGTGTTTCTCTCTCTCTCCCCCGTGTTTCTCTCTCTGTCTCCCCCCAGTGTTTCTCTCTCTCTCCCCCCAGTGCTTCTCTCTCTCTCCCCCCAGTGTTTCTCTCTCTCTCCCCCAAGTGTTTCTCTCCCTCTCTCTCCCCAGTGTTTCTATCTCGCTCTCTTCCCAGTGTTTCCATCTCTCTCTCCCCCAAGTGTTTCTCTCTCTCTCCCCAGTGTTTCCATCTCTCTCTTCCAAGTGTTTCCCTCTCTCTCTCTCCCCCCAGTGTTTCTCTCTCTATCTCCCCCCAGTGTTTTTCTCTCTCTCTCTCACCCCCCAGAGTTTCTCTCTCTCTCTCCCCAGTTTTTATATCTCTCCCCCCAGTGTTTCCCTCTCTCTCTCCCCCCAGTGTTTCGCTCTCTCTCTCCCCCCAGTGTTTCCCTCTCTCTCTCTTCCCCCACTGTTTCTCTCTCTATCTCCCCCCAGTATATCTCTCTCCCCCCAGTCCTCTCTCTCTCTCTCTCTCCCCAGTTTTTCTCCCTCCTCTCTCCACCCAGTGTTTATCTCTCTCCCCCCATTTATTCTCCCCCTCCCTCTCTCGCCAGTCTTTCTCTCCCTCTCTCTCCACCCAGTGTTTCTCTCTTTCTATCTCTCCCCCCAGTGTTTCTCTCTCTCTCCCCCAGTGTTTCTCTCTCCCCCCCCCAGTGTTTCTCTCACTCTCTCCCCCAGTGTTTATCTCTCTCTCCCTCCCCCAGTGTTTCTCACTCTCTCTCTCCCCCAGTGTTTCCCTCGCTCTCCACCCATTGTTTCTCTCTCCCCCCCAGTGTTTCTCTCTCACTCTCTCCCCCCCACTGTTTCTCTCTCCACCCCACCCCCAGTGTTATTTTCTCTCTCTCTCCGTAGTGTTTCTATCTCTCTCTCTCGCCAGTGTTTCCCTCTCTCTCTCTCCCCAGTGTTTCTCTCTCTCTCCCCCCATTGTTTATCTCTCTCCCCCCAGAATGTCTCTCTTTCTCTCCCCGCAGTGTTTCTCTCTCACTCTCTCCCCCCCCAGTGTTGCTCTCTCTCCCCCCCCAGTGTTGCTCTCTCTCTCCCCCAGTGTTGCTCTCTCTCTCCCCCAGTGTTGCTCTCTCTCTACCCCAGTGTTGCTCTCTCTCTCCCCCAGTGTTGCTCTCTCTCTCCCCCAGTGTTGCTCTCTCTCTCCCCCAGTGTTGCTCTCTCTCTTCCCCAGTGTTGCTCTCTCTCTCCCCCAGTGTTGCTCTCTCTCTCCCCCAGTGTTGCTCTCTCTCCCCCAGTGTTGCTCTCTCTCTCCCCCAGTGTTGCTCTCTCTCTCCCCCCGTGTTGCTCTCTCTCTCCCCCAGTGTTGCTCTCTCTCTCCCCCAATGTTGCTCTCTCTCCCCCAGTGTTGCTCTATCTCTCCCCCAGTGTTGCTCTCTCTCTCCCCCAGTGTTGCTCTCTCTCTCCCCCAGTGTTGCTCTCTCTCTCCCCCAGTGTTGCTCTCTTCCCCAGTGTTGCTCTCTCTCTCCCCCAGTCTTTCTCTCTCTCTCACCCCAGTGTTTCTCTCTCTCTCTCACCCGTGTTTCTCTGTGTCTTTCTCTCCCCCCATTGTTTCTCTCCTTTTCTCCCCCCAGTGTTTCTCTCTCTCTCTCCCCCAGTGTTTACCTCTCTCTCTCTCCCCCCAGATTTTCTCTCTCCTCTCTCCCCCCGTGTTTATCTCTCTCCCCCCAGTGATTCTCTCCCTCTCTCTCTCCCCAGTCTTTCTCTCTCTCTCTCCCCCCCCCAGAGATTCTCTCTCTCTCCACCCAGTGTTTCTCTCTTTCTCTCCCCCCAGTGTTTCTCCCTCACTCTCTCCCCCCAGTGTTTCTCTCTCTCTCCACCCCCCCCCCCCCGCAGTGTTGCTCTCCCTCTCCCCCAGTGTTGCTCTCTCTCTCTCCCAGTATTTCTCTCTCTCCCCCCAGTGTTTAGCTGTGTCTCTCTCCGCCCCCCCCAGTGTTTCCCTCTCTCTCTCTCCCCCAGTGTTCCTCTCTCTCCCACGGCAGTTATTCTCTCTCTCTCTCTGTCTCCCCCCAGTGTTCTTCTCTCTGTCTCCCCCCAGTGTTTCTCTCTGTATCTCCCCCCAGTATTCCTCGCTCACTCCAGTCCTCTCTCTCTCTCTCTCCCCCCAGTTTTTCGCCCTCCTCTCTCCACCCAGTGTTTATCTCTCTCCCACCATTTATTCTCTCCCTCCCTCTCTCCCCAGTCTTTCTCTCCCTCTCTCTCCCCCCAGTGTTTCTCTCTTTCTCTCTCTCCCCCCAGTGTTTCTCTCTCTCACCCCCCCCACCCCAGTGTTTCTCTCTGTCTCTCTCTCCACCCCCAGTGTTTCTCTCTCACTCTCTCTCCCCCCCAGTGTTTCACTCTCTCTCCCCCCACTATTTCTCTCTCCCCCCACTATTTCTCTCTCCCTCCACTATTTCTCTCCCACCTCCAAGTTTTTCTCTCTCTCTCCCCCCAGTGTTTCTCTCCCTCTCCCCCATTGTTTCTCTCACTCTCCCCCAGTGTTTCTCTCTCTCTCCCCCCCAGTTTTTCTCTGTCTCTCCTCCAGTGTTTCTCTCTCTCCCCCCCACTGATTCTCTCTCTCCCCCCAGTTTTTCTGTCTCTCCCCCAGTGTTTCTCTCTCTCTCCGCCAGTGTCTCTCTCTCTCTCTCTCCCCCAGTGTTTCTCTCTCTCTCCCCCAGTTTTTCTCTCTCTCTCTCTCCCCAGTGTTTCTCTCTATCTCTCTCCCCCCAGTTTTATTCTCGCTCTGTCCCCCAAGTGTTTCTCTCTCTCTCTCTCTCTCTCTCTCCCCCCCCCCCCCCCAATGTTTCTCTCTCTCTCTCTCCCCGGTGTTTCTCTCTCTCACTCCACCCAGTGTTTCTCTCTCTCTCCCCTGTGTTTCTAGCTCTCTCCACCCAGTGTTTCTCTCTCGTCCCCCAGTCTTTATCTCTCTCTCCCCCCAGTGTTTATCTCTCTCCCCCCAGTGTTTATCTCTATCCCGCCAGTGTATCTCTCTCTTCCCACCCCCCAGTGATTCTCTCTCTCCCCCCACGGTCTCTCTCTCTCTCTCTCTCTCTCCCCTGAGTGTTTCTCGCTCTCTCTCCCCCAAGTGTTTCTTTCTCTCTCTCCCCCGAGTGATTGTCTCACTCTCTCTCCCCAATGGTTCTCTCTCTACCCCCCACCCCCAGTGTTTCTCTCTCTCTCTCCCAACATTGTTTCTCTCTCTCTCTCCTCCAGTGTTTCTCTCTCTCTCCCCCCAGTGTTTCTCTCTCGCTCTCTCCCCCCAGTGTTTCTCTCTCTTTCTCTCGACCCCCCCCGACCAATGTTTCTCTCACAATCTCTCTCTCCCTCAGTGTTTCTCTCTCTCCCCTCAGTGTTTCTCTCTCTCTCCCCGCAGTGTTTCTCTCTCTCTCTCCCCCCAGAGTTTCTCTCGCTCTCCCGCCAGTGTTTCCCTCTCTCTCCCGCCAGTGTTTCTCTCTCCCTCCCCCCAATGTTTCTCTCTCTCTCTCCCCAGTGTTTCTATCTCTCTCTCTCCCCCAGTGTTTCTATCTCTCTCTCTTCCGAGTGTTTCTATCTCTCTCTCTTCCCAGTGTTTCTATCTTTCTCTCTCCCCAGTGTTTCTCTCTCTCTCCCCCCAGTGTTTCTCTCTCTCTCCCCCCAGTGTTTCTCTCTCTCTCCCCCCAGTGTTTTTCTCACTCTCTCCCCCCAATGTTTTTTTCTCTCTCTCCCCCCAGTGTTTCTCTCTCTCTCTCCCCTCGTGTTTCTCTCTCTCTACCTTCCAGTGTTTCTCTCTCTCTCTCGACCCTCTGGGTTTCTCTCTCTCTCTCTCTCCCCCAGTATTTCTCTCTCTCCCCCCAGTGTTTTCCTCTGTCTCTCTCCCCCAAGTGTTTCCCTCTGTCTCTCTCCCCCCAGTGTTTCCCTCTCTCTCTCTCCCCCCAGTGTTTCTCTCTCTCCCACGGCAGTGTTTCTCTCTCTCTCTCTCTCTCTCTGTCTCCCCCCAGTGTTCCTCTCTCTGTCTCCCCCCAGTGTTTCTCTCTCTATCTCCCCCCAGTGTTTCTCTTTCCACCCAGTCCTTCTTTCTCTCTCTTTCTCTCCACCCAGTTTTTCTCTCTCTCTCTGCCCCCAGTGTTTATCTCTCTCCCCCCAGTGTTTCTCTCCCTCTCACTCTCTGCCCAGTCTTTCCCTCTCTCCCCCCAGTGTTTCTGTCTCTCTCCCCCCAGTGCTTCTCTCTCTCTCTCCCCCCAGTGTTTCTCTCTCTCTCCCAAGTGTTTCTCTCTCTCTCTCTCCCCAGTGTTTCTATCTCTCTCTCTTCCCAGTGTTTCCATCTCTCTCTCCCCCCAGTGTTTCTCTCTCTCTCCCCCCAGTGTTTCTCTCTCTCGCCCCCAAGTGTTTCTCTCTCACTCTCTCCCTAGTGTTTCTATCTCTCTCTTCCCAGTATTTCCATCTCTCTCTCTCTCCCCAGTGTTTCTCTCTCTCTCCCCCGTGTTTCTCTCTCTCTCTCTCTGTCTCCCCCCAGTGTTTCTCTCTCTCTCCCCCCAGTGCTTCTCTCTCTCTCCCCCCAGTGTTTCTCTCTCTCTCCCCCAAGTGTTTCTCTCCCTCTCTCTCCCCAGTGTTTCTATCTCGCTCTCTTCCCAGTGTTTCCATCTCTCTCTCCCCCAAGTGTTTCTCTCTCTCTCCCCAGTGTTTCCATCTCTCTCTTCCAAGTGTTTCCCTCTCTCTCTCTCCCCCCAGTGTTTCTCTCTCTATCTCCCCCCAGTGTTTTTCTCTCTCTCTCTCACCCCCCAGAGTTTCTCTCTCTCTCTCCCCAGTTTTTATATCTCTCCCCCCAGTGTTTCCCTCTCTCTCTCCCCCCAGTGTTTCGCTCTCTCTCTCCCCCCAGTGTTTCCCTCTCTCTCTCTTTCCCCACTGTTTCTCTCTCTATCTCCCCCCAGTATATCTCTCTCCCCCCAGTCCTCTCTCTCTCTCTCTCCCCAGTTTTTCTCCCTCCTCTCTCCACCCAGTGTTTATCTCTCTCCCCCCATTTATTCTCCCCCTCCCTCTCTCGCCAGTCTTTCTCTCCCTCTCTCTCCACCCAGTGTTTCTCTCTTTCTATCTCTCCCCCCAGTGTTTCTCTCTCTCTCCCCCAGTGTTTCTCTCTCCCCCCCCCAGTGTTTCTCTCTCTCTCTCCCCCAGTGTTTATCTCTCTCTCCCTCCCCCAGTGTTTCTCACTCTCTCTCTCCCCCAGTGTTTCCCTCGCTCTCCACCCATTGTTTCTCTCTCCCCCCCAGTGTTTCTCTCTCACTCTCTCCCCCCCACTGTTTCTCTCTCCACCCCACCCCCAGTGTTATTTTCTCTCTCTCTCCGTAGTGTTTCTATCTCTCTCTCTCGCCAGTGTTTCCCTCTCTCTCTCTCCCCAGTGTTTCTCTCTCTCTCCCCCCATTGTTTATCTCTCTCCCCCCAGAATGTCTCTCTTTCTCTCCCCGCAGTGTTTCTCTCTCACTCTCTCCCCCCCCAGTGTTGCTCTCTCTCTCCCCCAGTGTTGCTCTCTCTCTCCCCCAGTGTTGCTCTCTCTCTCCCCCAGTGTTGCTCTCTCTCTACCCCAGTGTTGCTCTCTCTCTCCCCCAGTGTTGCTCTCTCTCTCCCCCAGTGTTGCTCTCTCTCTCCCCCAGTGTTGCTCTCTATCTTCCCCAGTGTTGCTCTCTCTCTCCCCCAGTGTTGCTCTCTCTCTCCCCCAGTGTTGCTCTCTCTCCCCCAGTGTTGCTCTCTCTCTCCCCCAGTGTTGCTCTCTCTCTCCCCCAGTGTTGCTCTCTCTCTCCCCCAGTGTTGCTCTCTCTCTCCCCCAATGTTGCTCTCTCTCCCCCAGTGTTGCTCTATCTCTCCCCCAGTGTTGCTCTCTCTCTCCCCCAGTGTTGCTCTCTCTCTCCCCCAGTGTTGCTCTCTCTCTCCCCCAGTGTTGCTCTCTTCCCCAGTGTTGCTCTCTCTCTCCCCCAGTCTTTCTCTCTCTCTCTCACCCCAGTGTTTCTCTCTCTCTCTCACCCCAGTGTTTCTCTGTGTCTTTCTCTCCCCCCATTGTTTCTCTCCTTTTCTCCCCCCAGTGTTTCTCTCTCTCTCTCCCCCAGTGTTTCCCTCTCTCTCTCTCCCCCCAGATTTTCTCTCTCCTCTCTCCCCCCGTGTTTATCTCTCTCCCCCCAGTGATTCTCTCCCTCTCTCTCTCCCCAGTCTTTCTCTCTCTCTCTCCCCCCCCCCCAGAGATTCTCTCTCTCTCCACCCAGTGTTTCTCTCTTTCTCTCCCCCCAGTGTTTCTCCCTCACTCTCTCCCCCCAGTGTTTCTCTCTCTCTCCACCCCCCCCCCCAGTGTTGCTCTCCCTCTCCCCCAGTGTTGCTCTCTCTCTCTCCCAGTATTTCTCTCTCTCCCCCCAGTGTTTAGCTGTGTCTCTCTCCGCCCCCCCCCCCAGTGTTTCCCTCTCTCTCTCTCCCCCAGTGTTCCTCTCTCTCTCCCACGGCAGTGATTCTCTCTCTCTCTCTGTCTCCCCCCAGTGTTCTTCTCTCTGTCTCCCCCCAGTGTTTCTCTCTGTATCTCCCCCCAGTATTTCTCTCTCACTCCAGTCCTCTCTCTCTCTCTCTCCCCCCCAGTTTTTCGCCCTCCTCTCTCCACCCAGTGTTTATCTCTCTCCCACCATTTATTCTCTCCCTCCCTCTCTCCCCAGTCTTTCTCTCCCTCTCTCTCCCCCCAGTGTTTCTCTCTTTCTCTCTCTCCCCCCAGTGTTTCTCTCTCTCTCCCCCAGTGTTTCTCTCTCTCCCCCCCAGTGTTTCTCTCTCTCTCTCCCCCAGTGTTTATCTCTCTCTCCCTCCCCCAGTGTTTCTCACTCTCTCTCTCCCCCAGTGTTTCCCTCGCTCTCCACCCAGTGTTTCTCTCTCCCCCCCAGTGTTTCTCTCTCACTCTCTCCACCCAACCCCCCAGTGTTATTTTCTCTCTCTCTCCGTAGTGTTTCTATCTCTCTCTCGCCAGTGTTTCCCTCTCTCTCTCTCCCCAGTGTTTCTCACTCTCTCCCCCATTGTTTATCTCTCTCCCCCCAGAATTTCTCTCTTTCTCTCCCCGCAGTGTTTCTCTCTCACTCTCCCCCCCCAGTGTTGCTCTCTCTCTCCCCCAGTGTTGCTCTCTCTCTCCCCCAGTGTTGCTCTCTCTCTCCCCCAGTGTTGCTCTCTCTCTCCCCCAGTGTTGCTCTCTCTCTACCCCAGTGTTGCTCTCTCTCGCCCCCAGTGTTGCTCTCTCTCTCCCACAGTGTTGCTCTCTCTCTCCCCCCAGTGTTGCTCTCTCTCTTCCCCAGTGTTGCTCTCTCTCCCCCCCAGTGTTGCTCTCTCTCTCCCCCAGTGTTGCTCTCTCTCTCCCCCCAGTGTTGCTCTCTCTCTCCCCCCAGTGTTGCTCTCTCTCTCCCCCAGTGTTGCTCTCTCTCTCCCCCAGTGTTGCTCTCTCTCTCCCCCAGTGTTGCTCTCTCTCTCCCCCAATGTTGCTCTCTCTCCCCCAGTGTTGCTCTCTCTCTCCCCCAGTGTTGCTCTCTCTCTCCCCCAGTGTTGCTCTCTCTCTCCCCCAGTGTTGCTCTCTCCCCCAGTGTTTCTCTCTCTCTCCCCCCCCCCGCGTTTCTCTCTCTCTCTCCCCCAGTGTTTCCCTCTCTCTCTCTCCCCCCAGTTTTTCTCTCTCCTCTCCCCCCCCCCGTGTTTATCTCTCTCCCCCCAGTGATTCTCTCCCTCTCTCTCTCCCCAGTCTTTCTCTCTCTCTCCCCCCCCCCCCAGAGTTTCTCTCTCTCTCCCCCCAGTGTTTCTCTCTTTCTCTCCCCCCAGTGTTTCTCTCTCACTCTCTCTCCCCCAGTGTTGCTCTCTCTCTCCCCCAGTGTTGCTCTCTCTCTCCCCCAGTGTTGCTCTCTCTCTCCCCCAGTGTTGCTCTCTCTCTCCCCCAGTGTTGCTCTCTCTCTCCCGCAGTGTTGCTCTCTCTCTCCCCCAATGTTGCTCTCTCTCCCCCCAGTGATTCTCTCCCTCTCTCTCTCCCCAGTCTTTCTCTCTCTCTCCCCCCCCCCCCAGAGTTTCTCTCTCTCTCCCCCCAGTGTTTCTCTCTTTCTCTCCCCCCAGTGTTTCTCTCTCACTCTCTCTCCCCCAGTGTTTCTCTCTCTCTCCACCCCCCCCCCAGTGTTGCTCTCTCTCTCCCCCAGTGTTGCTCTCTCTCTCCCCCAGTATTTCTCTCTCTCTCCACATTGTTTCCCACTGTATCTCTCCCCCAGTGTTTCCTTTTGTCTCTCTCCCGCCAGTGTTTCCCTCTCTCTCTCTCCCCCCAGTGTTTCTCTCTCTCTCTCCCCCCGCAGTGTTTCTCTCTCTCTCTCTGTCATCCCCCAGTGTTCCTCTCTCTGTCTCCCCCCAGTGTTTCTCTCTCTCTCTCCCCCCGCAGTGTTTCTCTCTCTCTCTCTGTCACCCCCCAGTGTTCCTCTCTCTGTCTCCCCCCAGTGTTTCTCTCTCTATCTCCCCCCAGTGTTTCTCTCTCTATCTCCCCCCAGTGTTTCTCTCTCTCTAACCCCCCAGTGTTTCTCTCTCTCTCGCCCCAGTTTTTATATCTCTCTCCCCAGTGTTTCCCTCTCTCTCTCTCCCCCCCAGTGTTTCTCTCTGTATCTCCCCCCAGTATTTCTCTCTCCCCCCAGTGCTCTCTCTCTCTCTCTCTCTCTCCCCCCAGTTTTTCTCCCTCCTCTCTCCCCCCAGTGTTTATCTCTCTCTCCCCAGTTATTATCTCCCTCTCTCTCTCCCCAGTCTTTCTCTCCCTCTCTCTCCCCCCAGAGTTTCTCTCTCTCTCCCCCCAGTGTTTCTATCTCCCCCCAGTGTTTCTATCTCCACCCCACCCCCCCAGTGTTATTTTCTCTATCTCTCCGTAGTGTTTCTATCTCTCTCTCCCCCAGTGATTCCCTATCTCTCTCCCCCCAATATTTCTCTCTTTCTCTCCCCCCAGTGTTTCTCTCTCACTCTCTCTCCCCCCCCCACCCGGTGTTGCTCTCTCTCTCCCCCCAGTGTTGCTCTCTCTCTCCCCCAGTGTTGCTCTCTCTCTCCCCCAGTGTTGCTCTCTCTCCCCCAGTGTTGCTCTCTCTCTCCCCCCAGTATTTCTCTCTCTCTCTCTCCCCAGTGTTTCTATCTCTCTCTCTTCCAAGTGTTTCTCTCTCTCTCTCTCTCCCCAGTGTTTCTCACTCTCACTCTCCCCAGTGTTTCCATCTCTCTCTCTCCCCAGTGTTTTCTCTCTCTCTCCCCCCGTGTTTCTCTCTCTCTCTCTGTCTCCCCCCAGTGTTTCTCTCTCTCTCCCTCCAGTGTTTCTCTCTCTCTCCCCCCAGTGCTTCTCTCTGTCTCCCCCCAGTGTTTCTCTCTCTCTCCCCCCCAGTGCTTCTCTCTCTCTCCCCCCAGTGTTTCACTCTCTCTCCCCCAAGTGTTTCTCTCTCTCTCTCCCCCCAGTGTTTCTATCTCTCTCTCTTCCCAGTGTTTCCATCTCTCTCTCCCCCCAGTGCTTCTCTCTCTCGCCCCCAAGTGTTTCTCTCTCACTCTCCCCCCAGTGTTTCTCTCCCTCTCTCTCTCTGACCAGTCTTTCTCTCTCTCCGCCCAGTGTTTGTCTCTCTCTCCCCCCATTGTTTCTCTCTTTCTCTCCCCACAGTGTTTCTATCTCACTCTCTCTCCGCCCAGTGTTTCTCTCTCTCTCCCCCCAGTGCTTCTCTCTCTCTCTCCCCAGTGTTTCTATCTCTCTCTCTTCCCAGTGTTTCCATCTCTCTCTCTCCCCAGTGTTTCTCTCTCTCTCGCCCGTGTTTCTCTCTCTCTCTCTCTGTCTCCCCCAGTGTTTCTCTCTCTCTCTCCCCAGTGTTTCTCTCTCTCTCCCCCCAGTTCTTCTCTCTGTCTCCCCCCAGTGTTTCTCTCTCTCTGCCCCCCAGTGCTTCTATCTCTCTCCCCCCAGTGTTTCTCTCTCTCTCCCCCAAGTGTTTCTCTCTCTCTCTCTCCCCAGTGTTTCTATCTCTCTCTCTTCCCAGTGTTTCCATCTCTCTCTCCCCCCAAGTGTTCTCTCTCACTCTCTCCCCAGTGTTTCTATCTCTCTCTCTCTTCCAAGTGTTTCGCTCTCTCTCTCTCCCCCCAGTGTTTCTCTCTCTCTCTCCCCAGTTTTTATATCTCTCCCCCAGTGTTTCCCTCTCTCTCTCCCCCCAGTGTTTCGCTCTCTCTCTCCCCCCAGTGTTTCCCTCTCTCTCTCTCCCCCCACTGTTTCTCTCTGTATCTCCCACCAGTATTTCTCTCTCCCCCCAGTCCTCTCTCTCTCTCTCTCCCCCCCCCCAGTTTTTCCTCCCTCCTCTCTCCCCCCAGTGTTCATCTCTCTCTCCCCAGTTATTCTCTCCCTCTCTCTCTCCCCAGTCTTTCTCTCTCTCCCCCAGTGTTTCTCTCTTTCTCTCCCCCCAGTGTTTCTCTCTTTCTCTCTCTCCCCCCAGTGTTTCTATCTCTCTCTCTTCCGAGTGTTTCTATCTCTCTCTCTCCCCCAATGTTTCTCTCTCTCTCCCCCCCCCAGTGTTTCTCTCTCTCTCCCCAGTGTTGCTCTCTCTCTCCCCAGTGTGTGTCTCTCTCTCCCCCCAGTATTTCTCTCTCTCCCCCAGTGTTTACCTCTGCCTCTCCCCCCCCCAGTGTTTCCCTCTCTCTGTCTCCCCCCAGTGTTTCTCTCTGTATCTCCCCAAAGTATTTCTCTCTCCCCCCAGTCCTCTCTCTCTCTCTCCCCCCAGTTTTTCTCCCTCCTCTCTCCACCCAGTGTTTATCTCTCTCCCCCCAGTTATTCTCTCCCTCTCTCTCTCCCCAGTCTTTCTCTCCCTCTCTCTCCCCCAGAGTTTCTCTCTCTCTCCCCCAGTGTTTCTCTCTTTCTCTCCCCCCATTGTTTCTCTCTTTCTCTCTCTCCCCCCAGTGTTTCTCTCTCTCTACCCCAGTATTTCTCTCTCTCTCTCCCCCAGTGTTTCTCTCTCTCTCTCCCCCAGTATTTATTTCTGTCTCCCTCCCCCAGTGTTTCTCTCTCTCTCTCTCTCTCCCAGTGTTTCCCTCGCTCTCCACCCAGTGTTTCTCTCTCCCCCCCAGTGTTTCTCTCTCTCCCCCCAGTGTTACCCCAGTGTTTCTCTCTCACTCTCTCTCCCCCCAGTGTTTCTCTCTCCACCACACCCCACAGTGTTATTTTCTCTCTCTCTTCCATCGTGTTTCTATCTCTCTCTCTCCCCAGTGTTTCCCTCTCTCTCTCCCCCCCAGTGTTTCTCTCTCTCTCCCCCCATTGTTTATCTCTCTCCCCCCAGTATTTCTCTCTTTCTCTCCCCCCAGTGTTTCTCTCTCACTCTCCTCCCCCCCCCCCCCCCAGTGTTGCTCTCTCTCTCCCCCAGGGTTGCTCTCTCTCTCCCCCAGTGTTGCTCTCTCTCTCACCCAGTGTTGCTCTCTCTCTCCCCCAGTGTTGCTCTCCGTCTATTCTCACTCCCCAAGTGTTGCTCTCTCTCTCCCCCAGTGTTGCTCTCTCTCTCCCCCAGTGTTTCTCTCTCTCTCCCCCAGTGTTGCTCTCTCTCTCCCCCAGTGTTGCTCTCTCTCTCCCCCCAGTGTTGCTCTCTCTCTCCCCCAGTGTTGCTCTCTCTCTCCCCTAGTGTTTCTCTCTCTCCCCCCCCCCAGTGTTGCTCAATCTCTCCCCCAGTGATGCTCTCTCTCTCCCCCAGTGTTGCTCTCTCTCTCCCCCAGTGTTGCTCTCTCTCTCTCCCCCAGTGTTGCTCTCTCTCTCCCCCCCAGTGTTTCTCTCTCTCTCTCTCCCCCAGTGTTTCTATCTCTCTCTCTTCCAAGTGTTTCTCTCTCTCTCTCTCCCCCCAGTGTTTCTCTCTGTATCTCCCCCCAGTATTTCTCTCTCCCCCCAGTCCTCTCTCTCTCTCTCTCTCTCTCCCCAGTTTTTCTCCCTCCTCTCTCCCCCCATTGTTTATCTCTCTCTCCCAGTTATTCTCTCCCTCTCTCTCTCCCCCCAGTATTTCTCTCATTCTCTCCCCCCAGGGTTTCTCTCTCACTCTCTCCCCCCCCCCAGTGTTGCTCTCTCTCTCCCCCAGTGTTGCTCTCTCTCTCCCCCATGTTGCTCTCTCGCTCACCCCAGTGTTGCTCTCTCTCTCCACCAGTGTTGCTCTCTCTCTCCCCCAGAGTTTCTCTCTCTCTCCCCCAGTGTTGCTCTCTCTCCCCCCCAGTGTTGCTCTCTCGCCCCCCCAGTGTTGCTCTCTCTCTCCCCCAGTGTTGCTCTCTCTCTCCCCCAGTGTTGCGCTCTCTCTCCACCAGTGTTGCGCTCTCTCTCCCCCAGTGTTGATCTCTCTATCCCCCAGTGTTGCTCTCTCTCTCTCCCCCAGTGTTGCTCTCTCTCTCCCCCAGTGTTGCTCACTCTCTCCCCCAGTGTTGCTCTCTCTCTCCCCCAGTGTTGCTCTCTCTCTCCCCCAGTGTTGCTCTCTCTCTCCCCCAGTGTTGCTCTCTCTCTCCCCCAGTGTTGCTCTCTCTCTCCCCCAGTCCTTTCTCTCTCTCTCTCACCCCAGTGTTTCCCTCTCTCTCTCACCCCAGTGTTTCTCTGTGTCTTTCTCTCCACCCATTGTTTCTCTCTCTCTCTCCCCCCCAGTGATTTCTCTCTCTCCCCCCAGTGTTTGTCTCTCTCTCCCCCCAGTGCTTCTCTCTGTCTCCCCCAGTGTTTCTCTCTCTCTCCCACCCAGTGTTTCTATCTCTCTCCCCCCAGTGTTTCTCTCTCTCTCCCCCAAGTGTTTCTCTCTCTCTCTCTCCCCAGTGTTTCTATCTCTCTCTCTTCCCAGTGTTTCCATCTCTCTCTCCCCAAGTGTTTCTCTCTCTCTCTCTCCCCAGTGTTTCTATCTCTCTCTCTCTTCCAAGTGTTTCGCTCTCTCTCTCTCCCCCCAGTGTTTCTCTCTCTCTCCCCAGTTTTTATATCTCTCCCCCAGTGTTTCCCTCTCTCTCTCCCCCCAGTGTTTCGCTCTCTCTCTCCCCCCAGTGTTTCCCTCTCTCTCTCTTCCCCCACTGTTTCTCTCTGTATCTCCCACCAGTATTTCTCTCTCCCCCAGTCCTCTCTCTCTCTCTCTCCCCCCCCCCCAGTTTTTCTCCCTCCTCTCTCCCCCAGTGTTCATCTCTCTCTCCCCAGTTATTCTCTCCCTCTCTCTCTCCCCAGTCTTGCTCTCTCTCCCCCCAGTGTTTCTCTCTTTCTCTCCCCCCAGTGTTTCTCTCTTTCTCTCTCTACCCCCAGTGTTTCTATCTCTCTCTCTTCCGAGTGTTTCTATCTCTCTCTCTTCCCAGTGTTTCTTTCTCTCTCTCTCCCCCAATGTTTCTCTCTCTCTCCCCA